>NC_133769.1:168285915-168287302 GCF_003597395.2 Chelonoidis abingdonii | reverse complement strand
GGAAGTGTTGGTTTCCTAACAGAAAAAAAAATGTTAAAAAAAATCCAGACATTTTTCTGTTAAATTGTGCGCGCATTTTTTTTGTTGTTTTTTTCTTTGTTTTTGTTTTGGGACAAAATTCCAGGGAAAAAAATTTCAACAGCAAATTTTTAGCCAAGAATGCTTAGGCCGGGTCTATACTAGAAACATTTGCAGTGTAGCAATGTTGCTTGCATGTAATTTTTGTGTGCCAGCCAGGGGTGGCTCTAGACATTTCGCCACCCCAAGCACGGCAGCATGCCGCGGGTGGCACTCTGCCGGTCGCCAGTCCTGAAGCTCTGGTGGACCTCCCGCAGGTGTCCACCGGACGCCACGGGACCAGCGGACCCTCCGCAGGTCTCGGCAGAGAGCCCCCCGCAGCATGCGACCCCAAGCACGCGCTTAGCGTGCTGGGGCCTGGAGCTGCCCCTGGTGCCAGCAAAAGCCCTAGTGTAGGTGCAGCTCCAAAAGCATCTACTAGTTTGTTTTTTAAACCAAATGAATGATATGAATTCATTAAGAGGCAATGTGTGTGTACACATATATATATAAAATCCCAGCAACACTTCTCTTGCATGCAGTTTCAAATGTAAAGGAAATAAAAAGTTAATTTGAAATAAAATGAAGGGAATTTCCTGCTTGCTAAAAGATGCAGATTGATAGCTCTGGCTATCAAAGGAGTACGTTTATCCCCTTGAACAGATGTAGCGTAGGGAATGGCAGTTCAAGCTTCCTAGCACTGACTCACCACTCAAACTAGCTCTGGAGAGGCTGCTTGTAGCAATGAGACCGCCTCGTTGTCTGTGCCAGAAATTTGTACCACTTTAACTATCCCAGCATTGATAAAGCGGTGCAACCCTGTACTACAGACACAGCTATATCAAAAGAGTGTATTCCTGTATGGGAAGGGGAACAAGAAATACAAGTACATCATCAGCAAATTGTTTCCTTGCAATGTGTTTGTCACCCCACGCCTGCAACCCTTTCCAGACAGGTCTAGCTCATAACTCCCTCCCCTTTAATTGTTACTACTTGGACCTCCATTCCCAAGCAACCTTCCTCTCTCAACCAAAGTGCCTGCAGAACTCCTCCTCCTATACAACCCTCCTCCTTTTAACCAACACTCTCCATCCATCCCAGGCAGGACTGGTATCACCTAACTACCTGCTGGTATCTCACCAGGCTCAATTAACCCCTTGACATGACCAGGCTGCTGGTTACAGGGGACTTAGCTCTGCTCTCTCTAGAATGGACTAAGCCCCCCTTTGACAAGATAGAAAGGGCCTTTCCACCCATACAACTCTGTGCACATTAGGGGAGTTCCAATGTCAATATATATATATATATATATATATATATATATATATAT
>NC_133769.1:168257992-168280429 GCF_003597395.2 Chelonoidis abingdonii | reverse complement strand
ACTGGCCAATCAACCAGACATCGTGGTAATAGACAAGGACCAGAAGACAGCGGTGGTGATAGATATAGCAGTTCTGATACTGAACTGCTGCAGCTATGGGTTTCACCACCCGTAGGGGTGAGGGGGGAATTTTTTATATATATAGTGCTAGGAACAGCTAAGATACTGTGCAGAACCCTCAAACTCCCAGGCCTCTGGTAGAGGACCCGAGGTTGAGGAAGACACATACCACCCATAGGGGTGAGAAGGGAATTTTTTTTATATATCAGTAAAACTATCACACCTCTAACCAAAATATTTACACTGTAAAAAAAAGTATTCTTAACTGAGTGAGTTTAGCTAACTCCCATTAGTTATCTTGAGTTGAAACAGCAGTGAAAACACAGCAAGTTTGCTTTTAAGTTGGGTTAGCAGCTCAAGTTCAACTCCAGTCTCCCCTATAGAGCCAATAGTTCAAGTAGAGTTGCTGTGTCTTCACTGCTTTTTTAACTCAAGTTAACTAATCCAATTCAAGAACACTTTCTTCTCTCCAGTGAAGACACACACTTAATGATGGCAGCATACTTGTCACCTCTGGCTTTTAGCCTATGGACTCAGGCTTTTTGGGCAGAAGAGGTAGAAATTCTCAGGCCCACAGCTCAGCTTCCATAACTTTAAGACTTTTATTAGTGGCAAGGACTGATTTCTATAGCATTCTGAACTTTGAGCCACTATTTAGGGTGGCCACTAGTCACAGGGCCTCTGTAATCTTAACAAGTCCCAAGATGTTATAGAAAGTTGAGCCCTGTCCCAAAAGGCTGTTCAAAAAGGTAACTCTAGCATCAGGAGACCCACCATTGTCTGAATTCATTGCAGGATAAGATTAAAGTATCCAGCTCTTCTATTTCCCATTGTAAGCAGGTATAGCAAGGTGGTGGTGCATGTCGTTTGAATATCTTGTGCACCAGGAACTGAACTGAGACCAAACTTCTTTCACAAAGGCCATACAGCCAGTGTGATTCAATTTTCAGTATAACCCATAAGCCATCAGCTCCAACTCTCTGTGCATAGTAGATGCTCTCCAGTTCACTACTGACATATATACAATAATATATACAATAATCAAGATCTATGATATGAAACCTGTGGCTCCCCCCCTCCATCTACAGGAATGGTCCAGCATACTTTAAGAGCAATAAGAAAAATGGCATCCCCTAAACATTGCAGATACATCTTCAGGATCTCTTTTCATCTATTTCCCCTCTACAATGGATGGGTGAAAGCTAAAAGAAAGCACTGAACCATGTATGCCAATGCATTATTGGCACCTCCTCTTCAGAGCTCTTTTTTTTTTTTAAAGAGTATATCAATTCAGCTTTAACAATGCAACAAAGACTTGCAAAATATCCTTTTCTGCAGGTTTCTACCAAAAGATCTGAGAAGCAATCAAGCCAGACATCTGCTAGAAGGGCAGCAAAGAGAGCCTAGCCAGAGACAGAGATATAGGTAAGCCAGTTCCTTCTCTCAAGTGAAGCCTGAAATGCTTTTATCATGTAGTGAATCCTGTAAGGCGGAGAACAAATACCCTGCTAAAAATCAATTCTATAGTCAACAGGTGTTTTTAATCACAGCTTCGGTGATTATACTCTGTTTTTCTTTTAGAAAAGGGAAAGGATTCCTTGCCGCACCCCCCCCACACCCGTTTTCCTTTTATCAAGTAGATGCCATCAGCTTTGCCTCATCCGCTGTTCAGTGTGACAATGAAATGTTATTGTATCTGCTGAGCAGCCGCAAATATCTACCAAAAAGTTAAGGGGCAAGGGAGAGACACACTAACACAAAACACACCACCACATTGAAATTCAATCTTTCTTTGTGCTTTTCAGATTGCTTTGGCACTGCTGCCTCAGCGCTGAGAGGTTTTTCCAGTGGGAACATGCCCACCATTTGCACAAAGCACTTAAAAGCTTTCTAAATGTTATATCCTCAGCTTTGTGAAGCTGAGGATATTTACTGAAGCCATAGTAGTCACAATTTTTTAAAAAACTATTTCATCTTTCTCTCTCACTCCCCGTGTAATGCCAGTGTTTGTATGGCTGTAGTTTCCCGAAGCTCTGATGATTGTTTGCTTGATGCGCAAATGAATTTTGTTTTGATGATATGAGATGGTCATCCAGGGTACCTTTCCATTTACAACCTAATGCCCCATTGCACCTGCTGGAGTGGGGGTTGGGGGGACACACCATTAATGGGGGATCTGCTTCTTACCATGGCTTTCAGCCATAACCTTCCAACATGCTATGATGAGTTAATAAAATACTATACAGGAGTAAGAGAAAATGCATTTTAAATTGAGAGATAATTATCTGGTTATATCATCTTTGGCTTTTTTCAAATCATTGTTTCTTTCCAGCCTGCCTCTGTTGTAAGAGTTTATCTATTAAAATTCAAATTAGGTAATGAATGGCCATATAAGTGTACTTTTTGTACATATGCAGTTTTACTGCATTGCCATGCTTTACAGGATGTTGAATCTACATGCTGCATCCCTTGTGAATGTACTGCTGGTGTCCCTCTTCATTAATGGGATTGGTGCACAGTTCTGCATAATGAATCCCCCAGTATGTGTCTTCATGAAAATATTGAACAGAGCAGGGGGTGGAGCATGTTTAAATTATGAGGCTCAACTTCTTGAAAGCCGCTTTGAGCAGTTTTTAAAGTTTCAGAAGCACAGAAAGGAGGATACAGTACAACAGGGCTGCCATAATCCCCACACTTGGGCTTGTCATCGTAGCTTCACTAAATTGCATAGGAAAATGTGATTTCTCAGGGCTTTGGGCCATGGTGCTTTGAGAGTTCCAGCTGAGCACACCTCTGCTAGGCACTGAACTGACAGTCTGAGTTTATGGGGGTGGCCATACTGCTTCCTCTACGGCCCCTTTGCCACCTCATCTACAGATAGTTTGGTATGGATTATTCAGATCCATCTACTGGCTGGAGGCAAGAAAACATCTAGGCTGATACTGGATGAAGAGATGATACTGAGAAAAAAATAAATGAGTAAAACAAAGTAGGAGGAGGAAGGAAAAAAAAAAAAAAAAAGACTTTGGGCAGCAGCCAACCCCCCCCTCCCCCCAAGTCTAGTTACTAATGGCATTCTTCATGCTTCCTAAATAAGCATTTCTGTTTTTAATGGATCATGTAGTTAAACTTACCAAATAGCAGAGGCTTGGCTCATATTCTACTCCTTTGAGGCAGACTATCATGAAAGATAAAGGCCCTAGGTAAAGTGGCAGGAGAGACATTCTGTTTGTGGCCTCAGCCTCCGATATATGTATCTGACAATGGGAAAGAGTGTGCAGGAATATAGGAAAGAGAAACTTTTCTGCATACTCTTTCCCATTGTCAGATGCGTAACCTATATCCCACAAGTCTCTCCTATTCCCCAGTTATGTTAATTGCATTGTATTTGCCTGTAGTAATCATATTTTTAAACTGTTACTAGAACAGTCAGATAACAAAATGCTAATTACACTGCTATAAAGATTTTGGGCTCAATTCTTTTCTCATCCTGGTTTCATATTCTTAATTCCACTATATTCTAGTTTAAATCAAAAGTAATTCCATTGAATAAGTGAGAACAGAGTCAGGGGAGATTATTCAGATCAAAGAATTTGGTGTGGGTCCATCCCCAAACATCTGGTCTTACTAGAACTAGCAAGTACTGAAAATCCTGGGAAAGCCTGTTCGGGTGATATTTTCAAGTTAGTCTTTTTAGACCCAAAAGATCTAGATAGTTCAGCTAATTTTTCAAACATTTAGCGTAATTACACCAGTACCTTTGAACCTTATAGAAATATAAATGTATTGGAACCAATCTTGCACTTTGTGCTACTTAGCCAGCAGCTAGACAGGTTCTCTTTTAATATTGATCAAACTTAGATCCAAACTTTTTCCCATTCCTATATTAAAAAGGGAATGTGTTTCCAGGGAAGTAACAGGCATCAATAAGTCAGACCAGGATAGACTAGACAGTACCTGTTAGATGCAAATCCTTGATCTAGAAGCACTCAAAAATACCCATTCCTGGTACTCTATCATGGTTGGCTTTTGGTGACAGGATTTGAAAACATTAAATAGATAGCCTTAATACTGTAGCCATTGGGCTCTATCCTGAGGTGTACTGAGTTTACACTTGGTGCAGCTCAAGAAAAAATGGGGAAGGTACCAAAATCATCTTTCCACTCGCCCAATTTTAGGTCAGCAAGAGGTTGAAACTGCCGCAAGCATCTCTTACAGTAGCCTCAGGTCTGTGCTAAGTGAAACTGGCTGCAGCCAGCTGCTGCGCCATCTGACGATCTGGTGAAGAGAAAGTGCTCTGCCCCACCCCAGGCATGCCCTATTCCTAGCTCTCTTGGGCCCCAACATGCCCCTAGGCAGAGGTGAAGGATAAGTAGCACAGAGCTAGTTACCCTGTCTTTGCAATGCTCCTGTGTGAGAAGGAATCCTTGACTGCTTCATGAGGACAGCTTTGGACTGCTCTGCAAGGCAGCACAAAGCAGCCAGAAAAGGTGCTGAGAAGTGTGTCCCTTGTTCCATCGAGGCAGGAAATCCCTCACTTAAAAGTAGAACAGCCATTATAGACAAATATCAACATCAGGTCATCTAAGTCCATTCCTCTGCCAACTGCAAGATTTTTCTGTCTGCTGTATTCTTGGGTGCTTTATTTACACTAATTCAGGGCTTCTGAAACTTCATTGCACTGCGACCCCCTTCTGATAACAAAAAAATAAAAACACTGCACGATCCCAGGAGGGGAGACTGATGCCTAAGCTCTGCCACCTTGGCTGGGAAGGGCCAGAGCCAAAGCTCGAACCCCACTGCCCCCTGGTGGGAGGACTGAAGCCAAAGGGCTTCAGCCCCAGGCAGGGGGCCTGTAACCCAAGCACCGCTACCCAGGACTGAAGTCCTCAGGCTTCAGCTTCAGCCCTAGGAGGTGGGGCTCAGGCTTCTGCCTTGGGTCTCAGCAAATCTAAACCAGTCCTGCAGACCCTCAGTTTGAAAACTGCTGCACTAATTTTTAAATGTGCAAAAAATGGAGTTTTTCCCCTACTTTGGAAGACTAGTTCAGCATCTGCGAGGGTGCTAGACTCCCAGATATTGGCATGTTTTACTTCAAGACTGGACGGCCCTACTTCTTAGATATACAGTCCTGCAGCTTAGCAGAAGATAAGCAAAAACAATATTATGCAGTACTATCAGTGGAACACTTTGCCCTCAAGTCCAGCAGACAATTCTGCAATGAAGTAAGAGGGATGAAATATGAGAATCTCTGTCTCTCAACCAGCCAGGAATAAATGTTCAGTACACTGTGCTGCCAAAAAATGAAATTTTAAATTGCACAATGCATCTATCTTTAGATTCATCAGCAAGCAGGCTTTGAGCTTGGCCATCTTATTTTGAAACCTGAAAGTTTACACTTCCCCCTCATTGTTTAGGGAGAAAGAAAAATACTGTTATGAGAGGTAATAGCTGATGGAGATAGACTAGTCGGAGGAGGATGTTCCTTTTAACTACACCCACAACCCCTAGGAAGAAATGTAAAAGCTGTTTCCATCTGGCAGGGTCCTCATCAATCTGCTTTTAACTTGATTTATAATTAGCCCTAAACAGATTTCTCAAATTAGGCATAATTTTAACTCCTACTATCCTTGAGAACTGAAGTGAGATGTGAGGGCCATGGGCACCACCTACTGTACAGTTATTTGAACCAGTAAAACCAGAGCTCAATTAAAGCTGAAATGCAAATCGTAAAAGCTCTCTCAATGTGTGTTCAGATGATTGTATCAGCCTGCAAACTAACGATTGATCTGAGAGAGCAATTGGGATGATTGGGCAGAGACTTGCATTCTGGGTCACATTTGGGCTGCATGATGCTCAGTGGCGCACAACAGAAAACATGCCTGCAGAGAGAGGAAGATGGAACAGACTTTTACACCCTGACTTTGGCTCCCACAGAGATTCCACTTTAGGTGCCTAAATACTGTTCTAAATCAGGCCATAACTGCAGACAGGCATCTAGTGGGATTTTGAAAAGTGTCCAAGCAGGTAGGTGCCTAACTCCCATTGAAAGCCTTAGGCCCTCCACTAGAGCAGCAGAGAAGAAATCAGAGGCTAGACCAAGCGGCATGGTATCCACATTTGCTTCAAAAGAAGGTACAATACTAAAGGTGGGCAATTGTGGAATAACGAGGAAGAAATGAAGAAACGCTGCCTACTCACCCCTCAAAGTAAGGAGGAAGAGGAGGAATGGGACAAAGATGGAGAGAATAAGATTTCTGAGGTGAGGAGAGAGGAAAAACTATTTACTCTCCCCAACTCAGATTTCACTGTGGTTGTATTTAAAGTCTTTCCCTTGCTTGGATAGTTATGCCCTGCTGGGTTTCAAATTTCTGTTACGAAAAACGTTACCTAACTTGTAAGCACAGAAAAGTGGCAAAAGTGCATTGTCTGTCCAGACTCTTGGTTTCTATTGCATGCAAGGGGGGAAACGTTTGCAAAATTAAGTAAAGGAAAATGCCAAGGAAATAACTTATTTTGTGTTATTGGTAATATCGCTATTCCTCATAAATCACCTAGAGATGATCATCCAAGAAAGTTGTTTGATGAGGCAAACATCGCAACACTTTTGTTTTTAACACAGAGGCAATACCTGAGCCACATGGAAAGGTCATGGAACGTCCCATGTTCCTGTAGAATGAGATTGGGGTAGACAGAGAATTCTCAGTTCTGTCAAGACAAAAACAACCACCATTCATCCTCTCCTCACACTCTTGGCAGCACAAACTTACGTGATCTCATTTCAGTAAGAAAGACATCCCAAGAGAGTTGCTGCAAAGTATGGAATGTAAAGTGATTTCTTCTGTAGGTTTGCGGAAACTTCACTTACAAACACCTCTTCAGTGGATGGGCCTGCGTACTACCTTTTATGCATTTGTGTTTTCATTTATTTACTGATCTCTAGTTTGTAAAAATCTCAAAATAGTTTTAACCAGGAAAGAGGTGTCATGAGAATCACTTACTACTGTGCAATTTGCTTAGAACTGCAACTGTTTTATTTTCATTTCTCTCCAGCCCATCAAGACTAAAGGCGGCTGTGCCTAGACCACTTTTCTAATTCCTTCCCTTGATCCTCCCCCCAGACTACTATATACTGGTCTTAATCCATGCTTGCAACTCCCATCGACATCCATGGATTTGAATATAGATAAAAGGCAATACAGAATAAGGACTTAAGGGCCAAATCTTCCCAAAAAACTCTGGGAGTAGAAGGAATGCTTGCTGAGTTCTGACATGGGAGAAGCACAGCCTCCATTTGCAGCACCCCTGCGAGCCTCAGAAAAGCCCCTAAACAGGAGCTGCTTGAGGATCATGATCTACAGTAGGGTGGGTGGGCAGGCAGGCTGGATGGCCATTCTCTTGCAGCACTGTGTCCCCTTTCTTCACTGCTCTTGTTGAGATAATTAGCATATGTTAATCCTTTCTGTGGAAGCAAAAAGCAAACAAAGGATACTATGGAACCCCTTTACATAGGCAATGGAGGTTCTCAGACCCATGGGAGGGGGTGCAGGAGATGACAAGAAACCGAGCCGGATGCCAGTGCAAAGATGGGCCTATGCCTCTTTAGATTCCCACCTGGGGCAATCTGAGAGGTGAGCCCACAGATTCCAATACTCTGATGCATGTCATCCATGGACTAAGGGACTTAGGCCCTAATTCAGCACCTTGTTTACATAGATGCTTAACTTTACACACCACTGACTGATTGTATCCCTATTTGGCAAAGCACTGAGCATGAGTTGAACTTTAAATACATAAATGGCCCCACTGAAGTACCTGGCACCGAAGAAAACGCTTAAATTAAGCATGTGTTTAAGTGCTTCAATGAATTGGGACCATAAAACACACATGCCCACCAATTTGGGGTGGCCAAAATCATTACCACTGGCTAAGCTATTCCCGATCTCCTATTCAGTTAACACTTTGCATTAATAAAATAATTTAACTTAGTTTTATTTGACCAAATCAACCTAAGCAGATTATTTTTAAAAAACAAACAAAGAAAAGGATGATAGTAGAAGGGTGATAATGATAGAACTAGAAATGATAGCCGCACGGTGACTACCAAAAGCATTTCCCTTCTCCCCCCAGAACAAAAGTATGTTTCTATCAAATTTCTGAAATGACTGCATTTTGAAGCTAGGCTCAGCTCATGTTAAAAAGGAAGCAGTCATTACTTCTTTATTCATATAAATCCATTTTATGGTCAAAGTTGGGTACAACATTCACTGTAACAGAAAATATTTAAAAATCCAAATACACTCAAACCTCAAGCTATAGATACTGTACTTTAAAATTCCTTGTGTTTCATTCAATATTAATTTTATACATAATTACGTATAGAAAGACTGGACAAACAAATATGTAAATAAGTGGATATATACATTAATATATACAAATAAATAGAAAACATTACACTGGCCAAGGATTCAGTCTTACACACTCTAGACCCCAAGGTCATTTTAAGAAGGTACATTCTACATTGGTCTGTTTGTCAAGAGAAGGGAGAAACTTTAAAAAAAAAAAAAAAAAAAAAAAATGAACTTCCTAAAAAAACCACAAAGTGATAATTATGTCAAGCTTCTTGAGGCTGGGCCCCTTGTAAGTAATGGGACCATCAAATTCCATGTAAGGGAAATACCCCATGTTGCACCATCTTATATTCCACATATAATTTTGTAATAAAATACAATTATTGGAGGAAGGATGGTGGAGTGGTTAGGGTGCTGGTTTTGAACCCCAGAGACTTGCATTCAGTTCCCAGCTCAGCAACAAAAACTTCTCATGTGACCTTGGGCAAGTCACTTAAGCTAACCTTTAAAACGAGAATAATACATCATTAATTCACAAGGGTATTGTGAGGATAAAATCCTTCAATGACTGATAGGCTTAGATGCTACAGTAGCTGAGTATCTAGATAGATATCTAAATGATTGTGTCAAAATAATATGCTTACTATTTATATAAGGAAATAAAGAACCACTATCAACACACATTTACATCACCATACTGAGATAACAGCAATATACAGTAGGACAGAAATATGGTTTTGCAATTAAGGTATAATAAAGGGAGTCAGGAGATACGGGATCCGTTCCCATTTCTGCAACAAGCAATGTGACATTGTACAAGCCACTTAATCTCTCAATGCCCACAATTGCCAAGTCTAAAATGGGGATAACCACATATCCCCTACCACACTGGTAGCCCAAGATCACACCCATAGTTGATACAAATATAAATGATTGGTACATCAATTCTGTCTTCTCGAACATAGATTACTATTTTGGACATTTTTGTGTAACCATATTTAATCACTGTCCAACATCTAGGGTAATGAGACACTTTGCACATAACAATCCTTTTGCCAGCTCTTGTCATTCATTATTTGAACCACCAAGCAATCCTCAGAAATCATGCAGAATGCCATGTGTGAGGACCACATGCCATCCAGCCATTTAACTGGAGACATAATACATGCAAGAGCATATGGAGTTTTCTATAGGACCATATCTTGCCACAAAACCCATCGCCAGCCCACACTACTTCCACCTTGCCTGAAAGCTCAGGCAACAGGAGTGAAGCAGGATTTTCTGTGGCATGTTCACTGAGCTGTGGGGACTGCCAGTAACTACATTAAGAGGTTCTTTGGAGCCAGGATGTGGATGGATCCTGGCTGTGGGCTAGATTTTCAAAAGGGTTTAGCTCCCATAAGTAGGGCCACAACTTTGTAAGTGTTCAGCTCCCATTTAGACACCAAAATAAATGGGAAGATTTTGAAAAGAGCCTCAGCATGTTGAGCAAAGATGTGGCCTTGAGCTCTTAGTGTCAGATTTTCAAAGTATGTGTGCAGGACTGGGAGGCAGGAACCAGGGTCACAAAAGCCACCCCAGCCCTTAAGCTGGGGTAGAGGCTGTGCAGTAGTTCTTATATCACCCACAACCAAGGGTGGGGCTTTCCTCTCCGAACGTCAGAAACTCACACACACACTCACCACTACACAGCCTTACTAGTGAGGCCCCGAGGTCAGTATCTTACTCTTTCATCTCACAATTCTAAGGCAATCAGTTCTCAATCCTGGGCAGGGATAAAAACGGCTATGATGGATCAGACCAATGGTCCATCTAGCTCAGTATCCTGTCCTCCAACCGTGACTGGTGCCAGGTGCTTCAGAGGGAATGAACACAACAGCGCAATTTATTGAGTGATCCATCCCCAGTTGTCCAATCTCAGTTTCTGGCCATCAGAGGTTTAGGGACACCCAGAGCATGGGGTTGCATCCCTGACTATGTTGGTATTAGCCATTGATCCTCCAGGAACTTTTTAAAAAAAAAAAAAAAAAAATTCTGGCCTTCACAACATCCCGTGGAAACGAGTTCCACGGGTTGACTGTGTTGTGTTGACTTCTGTTTTAAACCCGCTACCTATTCATTTCATTGGGTGACCCATGGTTCTTGATGATGGTAATTAACACTTCTCTATTCACTTTCTCCACACCATTCATGATTTTATAGATGTCTATCAGATCAGTCCCAGTCTTTAATCTCTCCCCATATGGAAGCTGTTCCATATTCATGTGTGTTGCTCTTCTCCATACTTTTTCCAATTCTAATATATCATTTTTTTGAGATGGGACAACCACAACTGCACTCAGTATTCAAGGTGTGGGCATACCATAGATTTATATAGTGGCATTATATTTCCTGCTTCATTATCGATCCCTCTCCTAATGGTTCCTATTACTGTTATCTTTTTTTGACTGCTACTGCCCTTTGAGCAGATCTTTTCAGAGTACTATCCACAGTGACTCCAAGATCTCTTTAAGCGATAACCGCTAATTTACACCCCATCGTTTTGTATGGATAGGCAGGATTATGGTTTTACAATGTGCACTACTTTGCACTTACCAGGTTTGAATTTCATTTGCTCTTTTCTTGCCTAGTCATCTAATTTAGTGAGATCCCTCTGTAACTCTTCAGTCAGTCAGTTTTGGACTTTATTGATCAAGGATCCATAGATCTTGAGTAATCTTACCATTCTCTCTATTGAATGGAATCCCACAGGTTGTCTCTTCAAAGTATTCAGCCCTTTCAAAATAAAATAAAATATTTATGTCCTGTCTCTGCAGATCAGTTAAAACTCTGATCCTGCTCCATTTAAAGTCAATAACACTGGGAATTGGCTTCAACAAAATCACAATTAACAAGAGGCTACAACAGCCATATCTTAGTGTTCAGCAAGGGAAGCAAAATTTTAAGTGACTATAGGAGCGATATCCTAGATGCTCATTAGTTTTCTACCATATCCAACCAAGTGATGCTGCAAATACTGAAAGAAAATGCTAAAGCCTGAGAGTTTTGATCCAAAATTGCTTTTTTCATTTGAACAGGGGACTTTCAACAACAAAGCACAGACTCCCTAGGAGCAAAAGGATAAATGTCCTCAGTTGTCATTAGTTCTAGTTAGTAATAGGGTGTTATCCTATGCTGACCAATAGAAGAGGCATGACATGCTTTGCAAACCTGACAGAGAGAGATTTGGATAATTCAGATAAAGTCTGGGGTCTAGATCCTGCAAGTTCCCATTAAGTTTAATGGGAGTTTTGGCAATGCAATGAATATTGAATCAGGCCTCTCAATTTGGGCATGCATCCAAAAATTGATCTTGAAACTTGGGAAATTTGCCCAACACTAATAAGATTCTCTGGATATTTTGAAATGTGTTTCTTTCACCAGAATTACTGACAAAGATTTTTTTGCTTTTGAATGCAGATAAGGTTGTCATTCACCTACATCCCAATGCACTTCTGTTTTTTCCCCTTCTTTGTGGCTGTCAGACTGTAGAGTGGGTCCTTCAGTGAAGGAAATAGAAACGGTGTCATTTTCATTTCAGTGCGTACAAGCCTTTTATTTGTAAGAAAATGTATGTTTTCCCATTAGACTCCTGTAAGAAAGTAGATCTAAAAAAGTAGCAGTGCACTGACAATCCAGGAAGTTTTTGGAGAGTGTTGGGGACAACTTCCTGGTGCAAAATTCTGGAGGAACCAACCAGGGGCCGTGCTCCTCTTGACCTGCCACTCACAAACAGGGAAGAATTGGTAGGGGAAGTAGAAGTGGGTGGCAACCTGGGCAGCAGTGACTATGAGATGGCCAAGTTCAGGATCCTGGCAAAAGGAAGAAAGGAGGGCAGCAGAATACAGACCCTGGACTTCAGAAAAGCAGATTTTGACTCTCTTGGAGATGAGCAGGATCCCCTGGAGGCTAATATGAGGGGGAAAGGAGTCCAGGAGAGCTGGCTGTATTTTGAAGAAGCATTATTGAGGGCACAGGAACAAACCATCCCAATCTGCAGAAAGAATAGCAAATGTGACAGGTGACCAGCTTGGCTTAACAGAGAAATCTTTGCTGAGTTTAAACACAAAAAGGAAGTGGAAACTTGGACAGATGACTAGGGAGGAGTATAAAAATATTGCTTGAGCACGCAGGGGTGTAATTAGGAAGGCCAAAGCACAATTGAAGTTGCAGTTAGCAAGGAATAGGAAGGGTTGCAAGATGGGTTTCTACAGGTATGCTAGCAACAAGGTGGTGGTTAGGGGAAGTGTGGGAGCCTGACTGAATGGGGGAGGCAAACTAGTGACAGACAATGAACTCAATGCTTTTTTGCATCAGACGTCCCAGACAAGGTCAGCTCCCAAACTGCTGCACCGGGCAGCACAGTATGGGAAGGAGGTGAGCAGCCCTCAGTAGTGAAAGAACAGGTTAAGGACTATCTAGAAAAGCTGGACATGCACAAGTCCATGGGTCCGGATCTAAAGCATTCAAGGGTGCTGAGGGAGGTGGCTCATGTGATTGCAGAGCCATTGCCATTATCTTTGAAAACACGTGGTGATCGGGAGAGGTCCTGGAAGGTTGGAAAAAGGCAAATATATTGCCCATCTTTAAAAAAGGGAAGAATGAGAATATGGGGAACTACAGACCAGTCAGCCTCACCTCAGTCCCTGGAAAAAATCATGGACCAGGTCCTCAAGGAATCCATTCTGAAGCACTTGGAAGAGAGGAAGGTGATCAGGAACAGTAAAATTCACCAAGGGCAAGTAATGGCTGACCAACCTGACTACCTTCTATGATGAGGTAACTGGCTCTGTGGACATGGGAAAAAGCAGTGGATGTGATATATCTTGACTTTAGCAAAGCTTTTCCTACTGTCTCCCCCAGTATTCTTGCCAGAAAATTAAAAGAGTATGGATTGGATGAATGGACGATCAGGTGGATAGAAAGCTGGGTAGATCATTGGGCCAAATGGGTAGTGATCAACAGCTCGATGTTTAGTTGGCAGCTGGTATCAAGCTGAGTGCCTCAGGGGTCTGTCTTGGGGCCAGTTTTATTCAACATCTTCATTAAATGATCTGGATGATGGGATGGATTGCACCCTCAGCAATTTTGCAGATGACACGAAGATGGGGGGAGAGGTAGATACGCTGGAGGATAGGAATAGGGTCCAGAGTGACCTAAACAAATTGGATAATTAGGCCAAAATAAATCTGATGAGGTTCAACAAGGACAAGTGCAGAGTCCTAAACTTAGGACAGAATAATCCCATGCACCGCTACAGGCTAGGGACAGACTGACTAAGTGGCAGTTCTGCAGAAGAGGACCTGGGGTTTACAGTGAATACGAAAGCTGGATACGAGTCAGTGTGCTCTTGTTGCCAAGAAGGCTGATGGCATATTGGGCTGCAGTAATGGAAGCATTACCAGCAGATCAAGGGAAGTGATTATTCTTCTCTATTCAGCGCTGGTGAGGTCACATCTGGAGTATTGTGTCCAGTTTTGTCCCCGCCCCCCCAACTACAGAAAGGATGTGGACAAATTGGAGAGAGAGTCCAGCAGAGGGCAATGAAAATGATTAGGGGCTGGGACACATGATTTACGAGGAGAGGCTGAGAGAACTGGGCTTATTTAGTCTGCAGAAGAGGGGGGGTTGATAGCAGTCTTCAACTACCTGAAAGGGGGTTCCAAAGAGGATGGCGCTAGGCTGTTCAAAGTAGTGGCAGATGACAGAACAAGGAGCAATGGTCTCAAGTTGCAGTGGGGGAGATGTAGATTGGATATTAGAAAAAATTATTTCACTAGGAGGGTGGTGAAGCCCTGGAATGGGTTACCTAGGGAGATGGTGAATTCTCGATCCTTAGAGGTTTTTAAGGTCAGGCTTGACAAAGCCCTGGCTGGGAGGATTTAGTTGGGGTTGGTCCTGCTTTGAGCAGTGGGTTGGACTAGATGACCTCCTGAGGTCTCTTCTCATATACAAAACGATGCATGTGAAGAACATCTGAAAAAAATCAAAATCTCTGGACAGTCGTAAAAAAAAAAAAAAAAAAAAAAAAAAAAAAAAGTCTTGCAGTAAAAGCTACCAACATTAAAAACACTAGTTCTAATTTACTTGACATCATGTATTTAAATTTATTAACTTCAGGCCATATGGTTCTGTGGAGTTTGGCTTTACATTAATGAATCAGCTGACAATGAACAGTTAAGTTTGCATTAATTTGGAAAGATGAAGTTGGACAAGCTTAGCTAAAGAAAGAAAATGATGCACAATTCACCACAATAGAAGAAAAAAATCCACCATATGTCTCAAACAATAGCAAAAACGTTACATAGCAGCAATGATTGTGCCACTGTAATTAAGAATGATAAAACCTTATTTTCAAGGGTTAAATTCTTGATTTTTAAGTCTCAGTCTAGAATTAAACTGATATAGCTCCTTTTTCTTTAATTCACAACAGCTGAAGATCTGGCTCACAAGATCCAAGACATTAAGTTACAGAATATGCAAAAGAGTAGATTTTACTGATTTCATGTAACAACTGCATGGTAATGCTTTTAGGGCCAGATTCACCACTGCCTTCTGTCTTGTGTACTCATTTTACATCAGTGCAAAGCAGGCATATCACCAGATACTAAATAATTGTATTACTTTTTTCTGACATCGTGCCCACCACTTGAGATTTCCAAAGAAATGTACAATTATGACACTGCACCAGCATGCTAAGGAAGTATCATCCTTATAAAGGTGGGAAAACTAAGGCACACATAGGTCAAGGTCACTGTTTTCAAGTGTGGGGGAGGGCTAGCTCATGGTTTGAGCATTGCCCTGCTAAACCCAGGGTTGTGAGCTCAATCCTTGAGGGAGTCATTTGGGGAAGTGGAGCCAAAAAATCTGTCTGGGGATTGATCCTGCTTTGAGGAGCATGTTGGACTAGATGATCTCCTGAGGTCCCTACCAACGCTAATATTGTATGATTGTCCAGCCTAAAGTTAGGCTCTTAATCCATTTTTAAGCAAGTCAATGAGAGTTGGAAGTGGTCAGTACCTCTGAAAGACAGGTCACTTCCATATTTAGCCACTAAAATAGATTTCACAGTCTAGTGTATGCATCCATGCTTGCAAACATTGGCCTTTGTGACATGCTCAAGACCATAAAGTGAGTCTATGGCAGAGTCACAACTGGAACCCAGAAGTCTGTCACTCCTCTGCACTTTGCACATGGGTCACATACTGTCTAATATCACTAGAACATGAGCATTGCTCACTTTTGTAGGAAACTTAAGCCCAGCTTGTAAAAGGTAGTCAGGCATTGCTCTGCTCAACATTTCAAGGCCTAGCTGTCTTAGGAGTCAAGTGTCATTTTCAGAAGCAATTTAGAAGCAGAATTGGGTGAATAATTGGTTTTTCAGTTCAGCCAGCAAGCCCAAAAAACAGGGACACTATTTAGCTTGGTTCAGAACATTTTCAGAATTTGGTGACAAACTGAAGAAGTCCATTTCAGGCCAGCAAGTTCTGGGATGGGTTGCTCACAGTCTCTCACCTGTTGAAGCTGTTCCATGTATATACATATCCATTGTGCCAGAGAGAGAGAGAGAGAGAGAGAGACAGACAGACAGACAGACAGACTACAGCCTGGTGATTAAGGCCTTCACCTGCAAAGTCAGAGATGTGGATTCAAATCCCTACTTTAAATCACAGAGAGAAGATTTGAATTAAGATCTCCTACCTCCAAGCTTGAGTCCCTGAATCACCAGGCTGTAGTATCATTCTCTTTGGCACAATGAATATTTTAAGTATTTATACAGAATGTAACAGCATCAACAGAAGAGATTGAGGGTGACACACCCCAGAATAGACTAAATCAGCAGCATACTAACCGGCAGGGGAGATCTGAGTTCAAGCCCCTGCACCAGAGTGAGGATTCAAACCTAGCGCCCCTCCCCCCGCCCCAATCCCTTGCAAGTGCACTAACCACTGTTATAAAGGAGGACACACACACCCCTAAAAATGGTTGGGTCAAATTAGTGACTAGTTTCAAGGTGACCAAAACTGCAATGAAATCTTTCACCCAGTTCTATTTAGAAACTTAAGTCTCACTGACTGTAACTAAGTCAGTTAGGCATTTCAAAGCTAAGCAGAGCAATGTCTCAATATCTTTAAAAATCTGGGACTCAGATTTTTCCTTTCCCCAAAACACTGGACTGCATGTGTTCTAGTTATATAAGTGATCTGACAGGTGGGAAATGCTCAAAATTAAAATAAAAAGTCTGTAAAGATCTGCCACTAATACTTGTTATTTGAACACAGTGCAGTGTTAAGGTTGGAATGTTAAAATAAGAAAACAGAATAAAGCATTAAAGTCATGTTAACCTAGACATGCAGCACATATGTAGTATTTTCTATTTGTTTCATTTAGCATATTTCCATTTATGCTATTAACTTTATACCATAGAAGATCCATGACCCCGGGAGCGCCTGCGCCCCGGGCTGCCGGACCGCCGCGGCGGCTCCCTGACCCCAGGAGCACCAAAGGCTGCCGCGGCTGCACACTGACCCCGGGGGCGCCCAAAGCTGCCGGGCTGCAGGCAGCAACTGCCGCCAGCAGCTCAGACTACGCAGCGGCCGCTGCAACCATTTAAAAAATTTTGGGGGGGCGCCGCTTTTTGACGCCCCCAAATCTTGGCGCCCTAGGCAACCGCCTAGTTCGCCTAAATGGTTGCACTGGCCCTGCCTGTAACACTAGGCTTTATACATAGTAAGAAACAGCCCTTACCCTAAAAAGCTTAATGTCTAAGTACACATCACAGACCAATGGTTGGAAGGGAAAAACAGGCACAGAGAAGTGAAGTGACTTGTCCAAAGTCCCACAGCATGTAAGCAGCAGGTAGGTGGTGGGGGAGGAATAGATCTCCTGAATTCCACTCCAGGTGCCCTATGCACTAAGCCAGTGGTGGTCAACCTTTTTTCATTTGTGGACCCCTAAAAAGTGTTGGACGGCAGTGCAGACACCTTTGAAAATCTTCAATGTAGTCTGCAGACCCCCAGGAGTTCATGGACCATACACTGAAAACCACTGCACTAGGTCGCACTGCCTCCCTTTAAACTTTTGCTTTTTCTGGCTTTTTGTGCTTTTAACTGTGTGGCCCTAACAGTGCAATATAATCTATATCACATACACACTGGAGATTATATATATAAAAATATTTAATAACATTTTTCTTCCAACACAAAAATTAAACATATGTATCACTATTATGGTTAGATTGTATGCAGCTCTTTTCAGGCTCACAGTGGAAGCTGCACAAGACATATCATCCAATCATAGTTATGGCTGGGTCATTCCCTCAACAATCAGCCTAGGCAGCTAGG
Source organism: Chelonoidis abingdonii (assembly GCF_003597395.2). NCBI lineage: Eukaryota > Metazoa > Chordata > Testudines > Testudinidae > Chelonoidis > Chelonoidis abingdonii. Next base: position 168,262,635 of record NC_133769.1, on the reverse strand, counting down.
GGCAAGGCACTAAAAGGAACAATCTGCTTTCATTTTACAGGAAGCTGCAGACTGTGCACCCATTATGGGCACCAAACAGCACTGGGAGATGCTGTATTTTCTCAGACACAATTTTTGCTAGTGTTCCTCCTGTGTAGCAGTGCAGCTCCACAGAGTCCTCTATGCAGGGCTATGCACTAAATCCAGTCCCCAGTATTTCAAACCACCTAATTAGGCTCTGGAGTTCACATCTTATTGAAGTGAATGCAGCAGAGGAGGCAGGAGTTCACAGCATGAAAGCTGCTGTTAGCTGGAGACAAACTTGCGCAAGGCTGAGTTAACAGGGTAGCAGAAGCACTATTGTTTATAGCGTGATGACTGTATTTGGGCAACAGAGAAATTTAGCTCCTAAGACAGCAAACTCGTATGTGAGTAACTTTACTCAAGTGGGTTGTCTCCCAATGTGATTTGTTACAGTAATAGACATTTGAAAGATAGGAGGGTTTCTGAATTTCTGCATACAATTCTTTCCCAGGTGGGTCTCACTCACATGCTCACGGTCTAACTGATCGCTATATTTGGGGTTGGGAAGGAATTCCCCCCCCCTCCCAAGTCAGTTTGGTAGAGACCCTGTGGGGGGTTTCATCTTCCTCTGCAGCATGGATCATGGGTCACTTGTGGTTTTAAGTGCAGTAAATGGTGGATTCTCTATAACTTGAAGTCTTTAAAATCAAGATTTGAAGACTTCAGTAGCTCGACCAGAGGTTATAGGCCTGCTACCCATAACATAATATAGTGGGTGGGCGAGGTTCTGTGGCCTGCAACTTGCAGGAGGTCAGACTAGGTAATCATGATGGCCCCTTTTGGCCTTAATGTCTAAGCCTTGATTTACAGGTTAATGGCCAGCTCTTAAATTCCCAGCATATATACAGAAAGCAGCAAAAGTGATGGAAAACCCCACTATTTTTTTCATACTCAAAATTCACTTCTGTTAAGCTGCTGTCAACTCATTATTTTATCATAACTCTTGCAATATTCGATGTTTTATTTCAAATCCTCAGTCCTTGGAGTCTTATTATAGGAAAATCATAGGTTTTATTAGAAATACACTAAGGGCTTGTCAGACCACCACACACTGGGCTTTAAAAAAAAAAATCGACCTTACACTAGCCCACTGCAGTCTAATTGTTTGTGTACATGCAGCTGACACATGTTAACAGTTCATAATGCACACTGAGCTAGCCCCTTTCAAAGGGGACTAGATCAAAGTGCTCTAACTAGACTGCTCTAACCACACATCAGCAGGATGGACAGACAGATGGTGGCAGCCTTGTGCAAGAGAGAGTCACGCCCCAGCTTGCAGCAGACTAATTGTGTCAACCAGCCCTAAATTCCTAGCTCTTGTGGTTGAGGAGAAAAAACTTGAAAACATGCACCATAAAGACTCAAAAACCAAAGACAAATATCAACATTTTTTAAAAATCATTTTTAAGCCAACCTCATGGACATGGGGCAGCTTGACTCAATTTTTGAATACTTGGGCTTGGCAACACCAATTAAAAAGACAATAAAACAACTTTACATGAAGAAAAGCAAGCGTTTGCTACTTTAATGGTGCTCTTAGCTGGAGACCACCTTCCTTCTGCAAGGCTGAGCTAACAGGGAAGCCACAGGCAAAAGTGTTTATATCAAAATGGCTGTATTTGGAATGAAAATTTAATTTAAGACCGATAAATTGACCTCCACTATTTTTGCTGTTAGTAGGTTTTGCAGCACACGTTTGTGCTACAGAGTTCTCACTCAGTCCCAGGTGACATACCCAGGCACAACCATGTAAGATGAAGAATGTGGTATCAGCCAGGCTTTATATACCCTTAAATCTGCATTCTAATGCTTTTGTGGGTTTAAATGTATTGTTAACTTAATGGTCTTTTTTTACATAGATTTTTCTTTGTCTAGATTTTAATTTTGTAGTGAATTTAGTGTATATGAAAAACGCTAGACACACGTTCATGGAGGTTGTAGGCCTCTATTTATCTCCAGATTAGACACAGTTGTGGCAGTGAAAGGTTCTCTGCATCACCCTATTCATGTGCCTCAAACCTGTCCGAGGAACTGAAAGGCTAATTCAGCTTCAAAGGCAATTGAGACCCTTGGCATCTCTTCTGAGACTGCCAATAGAAAGGAACTGGCCGACACTCCTTGGGGTAGGGGCCATGCATTCCATACACATTGTTGAGCACACCCCAGCAGCAGCTAAAACATAAACAAGGACAATCTTGATGCTGGTTTTTGCTACCTGAATTCTATGAAAAACTGGTCAGAAGCCAGCAACTGATTTCACACAGGATAAACAGCCACGTAGAGATGATTTTCAGTTATTTCTAACCTGGGTTTCATATGAACTGATCAGTTAGACAGGAGAATGAATGGCTAGAGACCCTGACTCCTTATAATATTGCTTTATCTCAACCAGAAGTTATGGGTGCGATGCAGAAATTACCAGGTGAAATTCTGTGGTTTACATTATCCTAGATAACCTAGATCATCATGCTGGTCTCTTCTGGCCTTTTGAATCTATTAAGAACTTTAAGAATTATACAGACACACACACATATTGTATGCCTTCAAAAAGACTACTGCTAAAACCATCATTTTCCCTTCATTACCATACCAAGAAAATAATTCCAATGTAAAACTGCATTAATAGAAAACAATATCCAAACATCTGTTTCAGAAATGTAATACCATAGTATCAAAATCATTCTGCTAAAAATTGTTGCAAATTACCACTGCAGTTACAATTAGGAAAGGGCAAACCAATCTAGGTAGAGTTAGAACTGACCCACAGGTTTGTGCAAAACTTCAATCTGAGATATAATTTTTTAATCTACATAATTTCTCACTTCCATGCACCTCTACACTTCTAGGTTTGAGATTGGATCAACAACAGAAGTAGATCAGATGGGAATAGAAATACCACAAGAAAGGCTGTTTCCACAGCATTTATTGGAAGTAAGCAATACTGGAATTCACAAAAAGAGCGATTCTTGCAAGTTTTCCAGATTGATTTTGCAAATTAAGATGTTTGAATAAGCTTCAGACAGATTTTCCAGGAACAGTTCTGCCCTGACTCTCACCCCCCAACAAACAGATTTATAAACCAGAGCAGTATGAGAGACAAGAACTTCAGGTGTTATTGCTTACAAACTCAAACTGACATCTATTAAGATTTTACCATCCTTAGTTAACACAGTAGAAATGTTAACTGATAGTCTTAGAGTCTGGCTTTTAATTTGCTTTTGTGGTCTCTTTGACCCTTTCTATTTATGGTTTCCTAGTCATCCTGTTGGTTAAGGCTAATGTTACAATGACTCTCTCCTGTCTATTACAAGGTCTATTTTTCATCTTTATGGGCGGCCTGCTATTAAATGTTAGTACCACTTAAATTACCTCCTAACCAGTGCTTTTATATTGGTTAAGGGACATAAGAAATATAAAACTTGAACAATTTTTTTCTACTGAGAAGAGCTTAAGAAATTGTTTTACAAATTACAGTCAAATGCATTTAAAAAGTTAGGCAGGTATTTTATTTCCAAAGTTCTGTATGTAATGATCCCTGGGAAACTGTAGAGTGCTGGTGGCTTTTCCACATTGCATGGATGTAAACAGTACTCTTTAAATATGCAAAAACCACCATTGTTAAGTACCAGAATATCATGGTGCAATGACAATGGGAGTAAAGTGGACAAGGAGCAATAGATATAGAGGACATGGAAGGTGGGTGCAGGGCACCAAGTGAGACATCTAAGTGCATGTGTAGAGTGCTCAGTGTTTTCCTATCTGGATCAAAACTTCCCCATCTCCTTTTCCATTCATGTCCACAACCCCCATTATCTCCATATACTCCACATATCTCCTATGGACTTGCTAACATCCACAGGAAGGGAGCCTTTCTTTGGTGGGCCTCATAAGAGCTATCAGAGCAGGGCTCCCCCAAATGTAGATCCAGTTTAATACAACAAGTGTCTGGAAATGACCAGTCAAGGATCTAGCCCGCTCTCACTGCTGCTATATAATCTGTTGTCATTCACTCTTACCCCATCTGACACACAGTATCCTCCCAAAAACGTAACCTTGCCTTCTAATAAAATGTGTATGCTGTGATTTTAAGTCAGAAAGGAACATTTGGCATGAAAGTGGATGCAAACTGTAGTTGTATTTGACGAAAACTCAAAAGAATGAAAGCCAGGAAATGAACAAGACATGTTCTATGGAAAACTATCCATTTTCTGAGTGTTAAGAAACAGATAAGATGAAGGTGTAATAATGGAGGTTACCTAAATACGGTTTTGTTTACTAACTGTACAGCAATGCTCCAAAACACTACAGCTGACAAAACTGACACTGCAGTGTTTGGAGTGATAGTTTTAGTATTGGGAATACAAGAGATTTTATAATGGGTCACATCACCCACCAACAGATTCACCTTATGTGTTAATATTAGCAAAATGCAGGATTATCAGAAACAGCTTCTGTGTTTTACATCTGAGGTCATTAGACAGGGTGTTTCAATGTGTACAGTGCTGCCAGTCTCACATCTTGTCTCATTACAACCAATTCAGTAATTGTAAGAGTTTGGGGGGTGGGGAGGGGGGGGGGGG
>NC_133769.1:168254466-168257089 GCF_003597395.2 Chelonoidis abingdonii | reverse complement strand
GGGTTCCCAGATGATGCTGGTAGCTGAGGGTCCTGAGGGCAGGAGGCAGGCAGAGTCCCCAGCACGATCAGTCAGGAGAGTATGGAGTCCTAGTGGAGCTGACGCAGAGTTTGCATCTGAGTATCAGAACTCTAACTGGAGGGTGAGTAAGGATTTTTGTAGAGAAAATACAATTGTTCAAGGGAGAACAATAGATTTGTTTATAGGTAAAGCTGATAACTCAAGGGTTTTCTTTAGCCTAGACAAAAGGAGCTGATCACTCTTGGCTATGGGTGGTATTTTCTTCCAGGGAGCTCACAATGCAACTAGGCCGCTTTACTATTTGGATATCAATTAAGGATTCATTACTAGAATTGGTCTGATAATTGCTGAGCTGGGTGTGTGCAGACCTAGGTTCATTAGCATCTGGAGCAGAGATTCCCATGATGCAGTACTTCACTGAATTCTGGGACTAGAAAAAGCAGGGTAGTTCTTGGTTCTCCATTCTGTATGCAAATTGAGATGTCTTCCTGTCCCATCTTTCATGCAGATAAGGCTAGGGGAGTTGTCTCTGCTCTCCATTCTGTATGCTAATAGAGATGTCTTAATCTTGTCACCCTTGTCAGGAGGGGTCTAGGTGTGTCTCCCAATGCCCTTCACTGCTCTCTGCAAGTTCTTTTCTCTGATAGGTTTTGGTTTAAGCAGAAGCGGGGGGGGGGGGCAGTCTTTCATGAGTCAGGCTGGATACTGCACCCTGGATCACCAAGAACACAGAGGTGTCTGGTATCACTGCTCCATGCAAAAAAGATGTTACCAGCATGCAACAACCACAGCAATGGAGAGAAAATACACTAAAAGCAGGAATATGGTAGCTACATGGCTATAAGAAATATAGAAGACAAGGACACTAATACTCAGGGACACTGCTTAAACAGATCCCTATTTCTTCTGCTTCACCTGCATGTAGGTTTTGCCAGTTTTTTCTGGAAAATTTACACACATTAAAATCAAGGCCTCAGAGCACTACAGAAAAACGTGTTGTGTTTCACAGTCAAATACAGCCAGTGATGAGAAGCCAATATTTTAATAAGGTGCTCCAAATAATGTTCTTTGGTAGTTTTCTATATCCCAGGCATGTATGCTCTACAATGAGGAGTGGTCATGGACAAAGGAATCTATTCACGTTCCCCATTTAAATAAAAAGGCCTCCCCTAATTATAACCAGCAATGGTACAGTTCCATTCTCGTTTGCAAGAGCAGTCACAGAAGGGAAATGTTAAATACTTGATCTCTCTTTTGTGGGTTTGGAAGTCATCCAATCAGGGAGCAGAAACACTACCCCATGATCAGGGTGACCAGTCACACAGCAAATTAGAAACAGCGGCTTCTCGAAGGAATAGTCGCAAGGATTAGCTCATACCCAATTCACAATAAAACACTCAGAATAATTTTCAAGTAACAAGTACACTCATGTACAAGAGTCTTTTCACAAATAATTCATGATCAGAATAAGGAACTAAAAATACTGAGTAAATTGTTTGCTTCAAATAGCTCTAGTTCAGACATACAATACCACTTACACGGTACAAATACTGGAGAGTATAATTCTGTAACCAAAGCTTTGATTTGCTTGTATTGTTGCTATGATGTTAGAACTGCCTAAGTAGCTTGATGATCGGGAGACTTCTAGGAAATAATTAGTTAACCTAGAGGGAGATACAAATGGTGTTCAGTTTAATTGACTTGGGTGTTTCTGCAGAAGGGTGTTAAATCACACCGCACTGTTGTTCCAAGGGAGGAAATCCTCAAAAGGGTGCTTTGCACCTAGCTGAATAAAATAGAAATTGCAAAATTAAGAGATTACGATCACTTAAGAAGCAGTAAAAGCCAGTACAGTTTTTTTTTAAATAATGAGCTGACTCATTAGATCTTAAGCCACTATTCAGCCCTTCTGTATCCTTCAATTAACCAAAGTTCCATTTTTCCACAGTTCTAGCATCATAGTCACGTTTCCCCTTTGAATAATATAGCTACTGATCTATCACATATTTCCACCTGTCCCACAGGAAGGGAATGTCTTTTTACAGGAACTTATTGGAATTCACACCATGGGAATGTTTAATGCTCCAACACAGCATCCCATTCATAGCAGCATAGACTGGAATATTATATCATTAAATTGCCTGGCATGGAGTACATTTCCATCCTTGGCAACTGTCAGGGTGTTTTTTCCCCCTATGTTTTTCTAAAGCATTTTGAACGAGGCCATTAGGTAAAAAACAAAAAAACACTAATAGGTTCAGGTGGGTGATCAGACCAAATGATGTCGATATTTTCCCCTCATCTTCAATAAACTGGTAAATGCTTCTTTATAATCCCCATTTTGTCAGCTCACACTACCATATTACTTCAGTGACTGCCACACACCCACAAAATGGGTACAAAATAGCTATTGAGTAAAAAGGGATCTTAAAGACTGTAAATCACTCTAGTATATGGCAAGGGTAATTGTAAACACATCTATTATAAACAGATGGTTAAGGGTTAATTGTCTCTTTTACCTGTAAAGGGTTAAGAAGCTCAGTGAACCTGGCTGACACTTGACCAGAGGACCAATGGGGGGACAAGATACTTTCAAATCTTG
>NC_133769.1:168252772-168254136 GCF_003597395.2 Chelonoidis abingdonii | reverse complement strand
TTTTGCTGGAAGGATTTTTACCTCTGTTTGCTGTAACTTTGAATCTCAGGCTAGGGGGGAGGGAGTCCCTCTAGGCTATATGAATTTGAATACCCTGTAAACATTCACCATCCTGATTTTACAGAAATAATTTTTTACTTTCTTTAATTAAAAGCTTTCTTTTTAAGAAGCTGAGTGATTTTTTTCCTTGTTTTAAGGCCCAAGGGGATTGGGTCTGAAGTCACCAGGGATTGGTGCGGGGAAAGGAGGTGGTGGGAGAGAAGGTTAATTCCTCTCTGTTTTAAGATCCAAGGAGTTTGGATCAGTGTAGTCTCTCAGGGTAACCTAGGGAGGGGAAAGTCTGGGAGGGAGAAAGGAGGGGGGATGGTTTATTTCTCCTGGTTTTAAGACCCAAGGGATTTGGGTCTTGGGTTCCCCAGGGAAGGTTTTGGGGGAACAGAGTGTGCCAAACACTATATTTTGGCTGGTGGCAGTGCTATCAGATTTAAGCTTAGAAGGGTCCATACAGGTCCCCACTTTTGGACGCTAAAGTCTGGCATGGAAAAATACCTTGACATGGTGTACAGCGGTGGGATTGGGTTTAAAAACCAAAGCCAGTGAGTTTTTTTTTTTCCTCTCTCCTTTCTGGCTGTTTGGAAAGCAGCCTGAGGGCGGAGGTGTTAAGTTTTTTAACAAGAGTCTTTGTTAAGAGGTGGCTTCAAGCTGGGAGCAAACAGACAGCCAAAAGGCATTTGCAAGCTGAATTGTTTTGTTTTGTTTTTTCTTCTTTCTACCTCTCCCGGGTATAGCAAGTTAGAAAATCTCTGTTAACCAAGCAGCCTTGAGCTGAGTGCATCCCAGTTTCAGTGAACTGCAGAGGGGTGTGGCCAGCACAAGAAAGCAGAAAAATGAGTACCAAAAAAACAACTAGACAGGAGCTGACTAGGCTGAAAGCAGAGGAGAGAGCCAAGGAAGCTGACCACAGAAGAGCTATAGAAATAATGGAGATGAAAGAAAAGAAAATAAAAGAAAAAGCCAAAGAGGCTGACCACCAGAGGGTGTTGGAGCTCCAGCAGGCCCTGGAATTAGCAAAGGCTAAGCAGAATGACACAGCCAACCCTAACAACCATTCTCCAGGTACTGTTCCCCATCCCAGGAAATTTCCCACCTACAAGGCAGGTGATGACACTGAGGCCTTCTTAGAAAATTTTGAAAGGGCCTGCCATGGGTTCAACATCTCTGCAGACCAGTACATGATAGAGCTGAGGCCACAGCTCAGAGGACCCTTAGCAGAGGTGGCAGCTGAAACGCCTAAGGAACACATGAACGATTATAAACTTTTTCAAACCAAGGCCAGAATCAGAATGGGGCTAACACCTGAGCAT
>NC_133769.1:168210153-168251171 GCF_003597395.2 Chelonoidis abingdonii | reverse complement strand
GATCCCGGTTTGTTGTAGAACAAGGACTTTTATACAAGGAGACTCTTTCTGGTGGACACCAGGAAGACTGGCGTCCTCAAAAACAGTTGGTAGTTCCAACTAAGTACCTTGACAACATCTAACTCTGCAAGCAGTTTTGTAAAACCGAGAATTTGATGTTGAAGGCTCAAGGCCTTCAACATCAGAGTCAAATTTCTCAGAAAGTCATCCTTGGAACATTCTCTGAGCTGTCCCAAGGGCAAGGGCTGGCATATATTGCTGAGACACAGCTCATAATTAGTCCTTTTCTTCAAAATAAAGGAAAAATGTTGATTCCTCGGTTATATTCAGACTCCTGTTTCTTGTGTCACAGAAAAACAGGCTTTAATTATAATGTAAAAAGACCTAGCAGAGCAAGGGCATAATATCTGTACAATTATATGCATTCCAGACAGATGGCATGCCTCTTGAACATTTTAATATGAAAATTCTGAAAGCCCCCAAAGACACCAGGAAAATGAGAAAAACCAAGCTCAACAGTGAAGCTTGTAAGGCTCAAGGGAACAGCAATGAATGCAAAGGAAGGGTCACAGAGGACCTAGAAGAAAGATTTAACAACAGGCAAATCCATGCACACTGCAGAGCAAGTCCTAGTTCCAGTGAAATCTAGCCTTATAACTAAAGGATGTTTATTCCACTTTTCTAGCATACTTATAATAGGACAACCATAAAGATTGTTTGCAATATCATTATGTACCAAAAATATAAATATGAAATACATGATAATTATGAATGCAGGTGTTTGACCAATAGGCCACCTGGGGTCCAAGGGTGGCCCGTGTCTTCATAAGACAGTGAAAGAAACCCCTAGAAAGGTCTCATCCTAACCTTTACTAGTTGGAAATTGGTTAAATCCTGAAGCATAAGGTTTAATAGGCCTTCCAAAATTGTTGTTAGCCTTACAATTATAATTTTGGATATTCTTACTAGCTACACAATTGTCCAATCCTTCTTTGTATCTTGCCAAGTTCGGGGTCTCAGTGACATCCTGCCACAATGAGTTCCACTTGGCCTTAATGAACAAGGAAGTGTTCATGTTTGAAGTATAAAGCCTCTATTTTAGGCACACACACAACCCCCCCCCCCAATAGTTATTAAAAAAGTAATTCTCCACACTTCTAGACACTGTCAAAATCGCCTTTTAGGAGTCTCAGTTGTCCACTGATGATTTTAGGACTTAGAATATATCATGGAGGATGAGTACAGCACTATGAAAATACCCTATAGGCTAGTCCAACCTGTTGTAGGAAATTTTACTTGTTAGGAGTAAAGACTTGGCAATGTATACTTTACCCATGTATTTGCTTCTACAGCTGGCCAAGTGTAATTAGTCTAATATTAATACCCTTCCGATCATCATAAAACACTCACCAATATCTATTTCAGTAATAAGCCAGCTCTATTTGCTGTATTATCATAATTTATATGATAACTTGGCAAATTCCATAAAGGTCTACTCAACTTCCACATCTCCTCTCCCTAGAGAGTCAACCTTGGTACACATAAGCAGCTGACACTGATAGTGGTACCTACAGCATGCAGCCAAACTAGTGTAATGAATATGTTCCAGATAGAGTCCCAGCAAAGGATATTTAACAACTTAGTTGAAGGCTTTCCTGACAAATGCTCAGCATGGTCTATATTTTACTATATTATATACAGATACAAATCTTTTATACACACACAAAACAGCAAGGCAAAAGTACAATATAAAGTACAGTGTTTGCTAGTATGAAAAGAGCTTGTGTGAGCTATAAACCACAATAACAGTCTGCAAATCAACAGAGAAAAATGCCCCGCACAAGATGTGACGAATGCAGTTTCATAAGAACACAGGCAAAAATGGACATGTACTGTAAATGGAGAAGGTGGAAACAAAGAAACTAAAATACATAGTTTGTTCATGGTTACAGGCAGGGCTTTGGAGCTGTGCTCCGGCTCCACACAAAAACCTGCAGCTCCACTGCTCCAGAGCTGCTCCACGCTCCAGCTCCGACCTCCGCTCCAAAGCCCTGGTTACAGGTAGAAGATAAGGGAGTATAACAGCAAAGTGTGTTAATGCTAGTTATAGGGGAATAAAAAGGGCTCTTACAAATATGAAGCCTGATAAATAAACAGGGAAACAATGATTATTAAATGGCTGAGCTACAAAACTGTTTATTTAATCTGTCCTTAAGTTCTATGAGGGTGGTGAACGAAGGTGGCCCTAACAATGAAAAACTAAATCCCAGAGTTGACTAGATAAGGATCATTTGTCAAATCCTGTTCCCACTAAAATAAATGGGAGTTTTGCCACTGACATCAATGGAGCCAAGCTTTTGTCCTGTAAGTGATTATATCTGATAACGCCAGCCTTGCTCTCCTGATACACATTCACCAGCTGAGACAGAAAAGTCATGTCTAATGGCTCAATCTTTCTCAGCTGAATCCAGCAGCCTCTCCTGAGATTGTCTTTTTCAGGCTCCTGTGGCCTGGCCTAGTTGAGGTGCATAAGGGAGGTAGTATCCAATCCATGCCTGGTGGAAACACCTCTGAATTCTTGAGCTTTTCAGTACAACCTCACCACAGAGCAGAGAGACCCCTGGAAGGGGAGTATCATAAATAAATATACTAGTGATACTGCCTCACATACTGTTCTGATATTAGCTCCATGTGGAATGGTAGAATGATAGGAGTCCAAGGAGAGCATTACTTATCACTAAGCATTGTATGTGGATTGATAAAAGACTAGTATTTGAGACCTTATATGGTACCGTAACTAATGAAGATACAATGGTTGTTAATACAGGCAGTCCTTGACTTCACAGTGTTTGCACTGCGACAGATAGCACTTATGGCGCTTCTACACTGACACCCTGATTCAACTTATGACTATAGGTTTCGAGTTTACGACGCTTGGTCCCACAATGGAGTAGACTGCAGTTCCGAGTCACAACGTTCAGACTTACAATGCAATTGTAAGGAACCAATTGTGTCATAAGTCCGAGGACTGCCTGTATAGTAATCAATAAGAAAATGCCTAGAAGAACATTATGGGTGGTATTTGTAGCCCAAAGGGACCAAATTATAGCTGAAGATGAAAACTTAGTTTGAGCATTTCATAACGTGAGTGCTTGACTTTGCAAGCTCACCACATTTTAACATAGCTTTTTTGCATGTAATGCAGTGTGGAAAGATCATATGTCTTCAGAGAATTAGCTAATGAATTTATAGAACCATAAACATCCAATTGGGAAAGACATTGAGAATTTGGAAGGTATCAGAGGTACCTGTGGAACTTGGAAGATACCTATGAGAAAATAAATGTATTTTATAGAGAATAACGTCTTCCATATTCTACTAGGAGACAGAGGTGACAATGGATAGCAAATCACATAGGAACCACCAAAGTTAAATGTCATCTACCAATCCTGTACTATTCCCTGCAGAATGCTCTCTAATATTTTGCTCAGTCAAGTTTGAAAAGCTGCAAGAAATGAAGTTTCCATCACTTCCCTTAGGAAACAGTTTTACATTTGAATGCAACTTGCTATCAGGAAATATGTTTTCTGCCAATATAAAATTTAAGTTGAATATCATCCAATTACTCCTTTTACATCCATCCATGTCTCATGCTAAATATTTTCAACCCAGTATTTACACCATTCAAATATGATGTTCCATTTTCATTCTCTTCTAGTCAAACGATCAACACTGACTACTCCCAAAGTCAAATCATTCCATATATACAAGTATTGGAGTCATGGACTGGACTACTAGCCTCTTATCTCAACAGTAAGAATCAGTAGTGTAAACAACCAGGGGCACCAGGGACCACAGGAGTTCTCCTAAAAACAGAGCATCACAAAGAACTAGAAACCTTGACACCCAGTTCCTAAGCCAGTCCTATCCCACTTAAATCTGGCTGCCTTATCTGAGCTCACATACTAGCTGTTTCCTACTAATTGTTCCTCTCTGTAGGCCTCATGAAAATGCATCCAGCATACAATGTTCAGTTCTGGGTAACTGAGTATCAGAAAAGAAACCAAAAAACCCAAGAATCAATTAAGAACATTGTACTACACAGCTAATGCTTCAACCCAGTGTTGGAAATCAGCTACCAGAAGTGGAAGCAGGGGACTAAACTTTCATTTAGCTTGACTTCCTAGAATTCCAAAGGCTCCTTTGTTAAATGACCTGTATGGCTCTGCCTTTGTATAATTTCAACACTGCTGGCAACGATGAAAGTCCATGAATTATGGCTCCTGCAGGGATCAATGCAAGCCACTTTATCGTGTCAGGTAAACAGGGGAAAGAGGAGGGGAAACAGAAATGCCATATGAGTACTGTCAATATTTCAGAGAAGTGCTCTCTGCATTGCTCCTGATGTATCTAGTTTTATACTTGTATTTAGAGTAGCTTAACCTGCTGTTAATTCTCAGAGGGACCACATTTAAAAAAAAAAAAACAAAAAAAAAAAAAAAAACACAACCAGAGTTGCTCCAGTTTTTTGTCCTTCCATTGCCTACATTAATCCCTCACAAACTTGCCCCATCTCTGTCGCCACACACACACACTTTCTCAAGACTTTCCTCTGTCCTAATCAAATAAGTTTCATGGACTATAGCCCATCCCTTACCTACAGGTGGTCATCCAGGCAAAAGCACCTTCCATATACACCACCTCTCCCTATCTGATGTTACATGAAGCTATTTAGGACAGCATTAAAATGGCTATTGGAAGTCTCAACAATATTAGCTTTCTTGTTACGAATGGATTAACTAGCACAAAGGATTGATGGTATGTTTCACTTGACAGGAAGGCAATGATTGTTACTGGACAACATAACTTTTTTCTCTGTTTGTAAGCCCTCTTGACTTGGTCCATCTGAAGAAGCCATTGACAGGGGTAGCAGAGTGGTTCAGGATCACCTTACTCGTCCCCTCGCCCACTGGGCTTTTACATGCTTACCCTTATTTTGTCCCTCTTCTCCACCTTCCATTGCGATCGAGCATATGCGGTGTGACACATGGCGGAAGGGTGTAAAATCCTGAAATAAACTCAAAAGACATGAGGGAGCATAGTTTGTGTCATTTAACATATGTATGAGTAGGGGTATGTAGTCAGTCCCTGTCTTGCTGATTTCTCCAATTCAAGAGGTCAAAGACACTCTGATTAAAGAATTGTAGTCTTCTTGGATGCTCTATATTATCTCTTTGAATATATAGAAAATTCTGTGACGTGGAGGAAAAGCAGTGCTTATATTTAATGCTATGTTATATACCGTGATGACCCTGTCAAATCATTGCTTTAATTACCTTTTGACTCGACAATTGTCAAAGACATGTAATTATAATAAAAGATCTTGGGTCCTGATTCTGTCTTGCTCAGTATCTGCTTGGTTTATCAGAGGAGTTTTGAGGGCAAGACTAACGGTCCCGTGTATGGGTACGCCTGAATGAGATATTTGGAATTGACTATAATCTAACTATTTCTGAACATCTTCTGTCAACTACAATTGTCACATCATATACTATGAATCTGGACTCTCTAATTAGCTTTCTATCTGTGTTGTATATATTTAATTCATGTTTTAACACTATTCAGAACGAGTATCCAGTAAGGTATGAAGAGCTGTTTTATGCTGGTTGGTGGATTTAAGTTTGGATATCCACCAGCTTTTTGGTGATGCCCCATAGCTGCTCCCCACTAGGACCCCAGTCACATGGGACTAGAGAATAAGAGAAAGGAAAGGGGTGAAAAAAAAAAAAAAAAAAAAAAAAAAAAGATACAAGGCATTGGAGATACAAGAAACCCCACTGTGAAGGTACAGGAGAGAGAGCAGAGACAGAGAAGGTGAAAAAACAAATTATAAGATAGGATTCAGAGCAGGGTTAGATAGCGATGCAAAGAGAAAACTGGTAGTAAAAGGAATGTTTTACTTTATAGGGCAGAATGGCAAACAGTATAATCTCATCTTTTATTCTGAGAATAGGGAGGAAGGGTCCTGGCTGAGTTGGGGTGGATGGGAAATGGGAGTTGGCACCTTTAGTCTTCTACTACACCACTGCCCGAGCTATTTTATGCATACCTGCTGCCCGACCCTCACACCAGAAGAGACGATGTCCAGGCTTTCCAGTTTGCAGATTAGTCAGCATAAATACATAATCCCACAGGAAAACCCAGAAAGAAACACTTGAAATTTCACATTGCATTGTAAGCGTTCTCCATTCTCCTGCCTGCTATTTTGAAAACCTGAATTCACCTAAGAGGAATATTCTCTTACAGTTTTGGGTTTCCTTGGGATCTAGGAAAAGCCCAGAAGTGTTTGCTGGAGGATAATGCCATTTTGAATCACGTGACTAGGCCTGTGAAGGCTGCTTATTTACAGCCTTAGGCACCACCACACAGTAGCAGAAATGTGGACTCTCACGCTCCCATGGAAGTGGACATGGCAAAATACCAGTTTACTTTTGCTCCAGGTTTTCTTTATTAACTCATTTGTCTTTTAATGAGTAGCTTGTGTAGGTAGCCCCTACCAAAAAGAGGAGGAGTCAGGCATGGCACTGTACAGAACTCAGTAATTTTGGGTGGACTCATGTTCCCGACTTTCATGTTTGAATGAATCCCAAATAAAAAGTCAGCTAAAACCATCAAATTTTTATCTGGTTCAGATCTGAACATCCCATAAACTGAATTCATAAATAAGTCCAAGCTGTCTTGAAATTCCTCCCAAATTTGGCAGAGGAGAGCTGAAACGTTCACACCCTTCAACCAACCTCACCACATGATCTGGGTTTGTAACAGAGCCCCACAACTCTCAAGCTGTACTTGTAGGTTCTGTTATGAGAGTTTTGCAAAACTCAGATTGGTGAAATGTAGCTATCAGATTGCTTCCCCTTTAAAGCAAGTTTTATACTAAGTAATTGTTATATTTATACCCCTGAGTTACAACATGAAAATATACTGCACTGTGCCTTAGGGGAAGGGGAGGAGAGAACTGGTAGGAAGCAGAGTAGTAAAAAAGAGGTTACATGGTAATTGGACTCAGCTGTCAATGTCAGAGAAGGACTATGACAGTGAGAAGTAATTGCTTGGATGCTATATGCCCAAAGGTATAACCCATGGTAAAACAGTTAAACTGTGGTTACAAACAAAAGGAATGCAATTTGCATTAGTTCTTTGTATTAATTTAAGCTGACCAGACACTAGTAAAATTATATCATGGCTGTCACACCCTGTAAGAAGGAGCCCTACCCATGGAGAGAACAGAGGGAAAGAAAGTGAGGGAAAACAGAAATTTCTAGTTTGCACATATAAACCTTGATAGTTGTTTAAGTTCTTACCTCAATGCCACTACACGTACAGTCAACTTTCGCTGAGATTTTTATGTTTAAATTGAACACACTTAGGAAAATTGCAGCAATCTTCCTATGTTATATCTGCACAAGTGTTCGTTTTCTTTATCACGTCTAGGATAAATAAATATCGTGAGAAAAACCTGAGTGGAAAAGTCATTGACTTCAAAGGCTGTTTCTTTGGGCTCACACAAGCCAAATTGAATCAGTAAGTGTGATGGGACCAAGTCAAGAAATGTTACAAATATGGGGGCAACTGCTATTTTTCAGTAGATGACTATTATCCATTATCCCCTAAGCTGATTTCTCCCATTCATATTAAATAAATAGTCACCTCCAGAACCCATCCCATTCAAAAAAGGAAATGTTTCTGATAGTTACATGCCAAATTTCTGTAAATACATAGCCCTGTTCTCCTCTCAGTGATGCTGGCTCATTTGGTGTTACTACAGGTTAGCTGATGGACTGGAGAATGTGAGCAGCACTCTATGTAATGTTTCACCATTGCTGGCAATGCCTTGGAAAGGAAACATGGGTTTGTGACATCCCACCAAGCATAATCTGGATTGTTGAAGTGCTATGTGTGATGGGTTGGATCACAGAATCACCCTCAAGACTATCACTAGATGTGCTAAGATACCACTGAGAACAAACCCTCCCTGCAGGAGAAGGCTTCCCTCCAACTCCTGTTCTGCTGTGCTAGACACTCCAGCCCGCCACAGCACAGACCAAGAGGTTTGGCCACACACCCCTGCCGTTCACAGAAACCAAGATTCGCTTCTCAGTTAACAGGGACTTTCCCCCGGCACCCAAGTCTTTCTGGGATCCTAAACCTCACGTGAATCTATTTTATTCTGTATAAAGCTTATACAGGGTAAGCTCATAAATTGTCTGCTCTCTATAAGACCGATAGAGCGATATGCAGAGCTGTTTGCTCCCCTAGGTATTACTTATTCTGGGTTAATTAATAAGCAAAAAGTGATTCTATTAAGTATAAAAGTAGGATTTAAGTGGTTTCAAATAACAGACAGAACAAAAAGTAAGTTACCAAGCAAAACAAAAACACACAAGTCTAAAGCCTAATACAGTAGGCAACTGCATACAGGTAAAATCTCACCCTCGTCCCAATAAGCTTCTGTCACAGACTAGATTCCTTCCTAGTCTGGGCTCAATCCTTTTCATGTTAATGTTGTGGGTTATGGCCTGGGTCCAGAAATCACACACCCCTGTAGTTACAGTCCTTTGTTCCAGTTTCTTACAAGTATCCTTGGGGGTGGAGACGCCACCTCTTGAGCCAGCTGAAGACAAAATGGAGAGGCTTCCAGGGTCTTTTATAGACTCTCTTATGGGTGCAAACCCCTTTGTTCTTCTGCGCAAAATCACAGCAAGAAGATGGAGTTGGTAGCCACGTGGGCAAATCACACATCCATGAATGATTCAGTTTTTTTCAGGCTGATGCCATTGTTTACGTGTTAGTTTGAATGTTCCCCAGAAAGCTCAGATGTGGATTAGCATCTCCCAAAGTCCATTGTCAGTTAAGTGTTTCTTGATACTCAGAATAGTCCTAAGTGCCCATTCTCAAGAAGCTGACCAAATCCTTCACTGATGCTACTTAGAATCAAACACATTGAGATACAAGTACGTAGCCAATATTCATAACTTCAAATACAAAAATGATACACACATACAGACAGCATAATCATAACCAGCAAATTACAACCTTTCCATAGACACCTTATTTGACCTCCTTTGTACAAGTTTTGGTGCAACTATGGGACCTTGGTGGCACCAATGATCTATACAGTCACAGTTCATGTCAATAACTTCACACTATGTCCATTAAAAACTCTCCAGCCCAAGGTGGCTTTTGCTCCTTTACTGTGGGAACAGGCCATGCCTGGCTTATTCACTCACAGCCATCAGCATGCAAAAAAATCACTCCCAGCTTGATCACATGAATGCTCTGACCAGCCATTCATGAACTCTGCACCTGGGTGACCCTAGCCTGTTCTCTAGCCCCAGACTTGTACCCTAGAGATGTATGTATTATGCCATTCAAGGCCCCTTCCCCAAAAACTTATTAAAAAAGTTTGTCATTCCTTCCAAGAGTAACGAATATGGAACAGCCTTTGTTAATCTGAGTAGAGATTCCCCAGACACCACACACTGGTTTTGATAAAAAAAATTAAATAAGTTTACTAAACTAGTGAAAGACTAATTAAGGCATAAAAGTCAGAACTGGTTACCAAAGAAAGAATGCAGTTATGTCTTTTATAAATTCCTAAACTGTACCAAGCTAAACAAGATGCTGGTTGCGGAGATAGTGTCGTCAGGAGGGCTTTGGCTTCCTCGACCACGGACTGCTGTTCCAGGAAGGAGGACTGCTAGGCAGAGATGGACTCCACCTGTCAAGGAAGGGGAAGAGCATTTTTGGATGTCTACTGGTACCTAGTGAGGAGGCTTTAAACTAGGTTCGATGGGGGAAGGTGCCAAAAGCCACAGGTAAGAATGCTCTCAAAGAGGGAAACCTGAAGGAAGGGATGGAAACTTGGGGAATGCAGGTTTGTAAATGGCAGGGAGAAGAAGAGAAGTATAACGAACTGTGGGAGGTGGGGGACATCAAATCATTGCACTTAAGAGTGTCCTTAATGAAAGCCCTTATATCTGAGCTGTGTAGAAAAAAGAAACATAGGAGAATTCAAGGAGGAGGATGCAACAGGGGAAATAAGCAGCGAAGAAAAGTAGGGCAGTTTGCTGAAATTTTTAACAGTGCCTGTACACAAATGCGAGGAGCCTTGGGAAACAAGAAGGAAGATTATACTGGCACAGACAGGATATACGATGTTATTGGCATAACCAGAGACATTGGTGGGATAGCTCGATACGCTGCGAGCACTGCCATGGATTGGTATAAGCTGTTCAGAAGGATTAGGCAGGGCGAGAGGGGGAGAAGTAGCGCTGTATTGTAAAAAGCTGATGAATGCTCAAGCTCCACTACAAAATGGAAATGACCCCCGCTGTTGAAAGTCTTGGGGTTGAAATTTAAAGGCGATGTCACAAGGGAGGTTAGGTATGTGTCCTGCTACAGACCACCAGAACCAAAAGAAGAGGTGGATGAGGCTTTTTACAGAAAACAACAGAAGTCTGTAGATCACAGGCCCTCGGGTTCTGCATGGGGATTTCATATATCCTTACCATCTGCTGGAGAGAAATACAGCAGTGCCACAGGCAATTCAGAGTTTTGGACGCTGAGGACAACTCCTGGTACAAATGCTGGGGGAACCGACAAGGGGCCTTAGCGGGCCTCTCGACCTCCTGCCCCAAACAGAGAAGAGTTGATCAGGCGAAGTAAGGTGAACGGCAAACCTGGGCAGCAGTGATCAATGACATGTAAGTTCAGACCCCTGGTCAAAGAGGAAGGAGAGAAGCAGAGAACGCAAACCCTGGATTTCAGAAAAGCGGATTTCAGCTCCCTTAGAGAAATGATGGGCAGGATTCCCTGGGAAGCTGAACTGAAGGGGATGGGTGTCCAGGAGAGCTGGCAGTTTTTTAAAGAAACCATGCTCAGAGCACAGGAAAATACCATACCCGATGTGCAGAAAGAACAGCAAGCGTAGAAAGTGCCCAGCATGGCTTAGCAGGGAACTCAGTGGTGAGCTGAAGCAAAAGAAGGAAGCTTACAAAAAATGGAAGCTTGGACAGATGACTGGGGAGGCATATAAGATTATTGCTCGGGCCTGCAGGGATAGAATCAGAAAGGCCAAAGGGCAATTTGAGTTGAAACTAGCAAGGGATGTGAAGGATAATAGGAAGGGTTTTACAAGTATGTAAGCAACAAGAAGAGATTAGGGATGGTGTAGGTCCCTTACTCAATGAGGCAGGTATCCTAGTGGTGGAAGATATGGAAAAGGCTGAAGTACTCAATTCCTTCTTCACTTCAGTCTTTACGGGCAGGATCAACTCCCAGACTACTACACTGGGGAACGCAGAGAGGAGAGGAGGAGAGCAGCCCACTGTGATAGAGGGTCAGGTTAGGGACTACTTAAAGACGTTAGACGTGCACAAGTCTATGGGACCGGACGAACTGCATCCGAGGGTGCTGAGGGAGTTAGCTGATGTGATTGCAGAGCCGTTGACCATTATCTTTGAAAATTCATGGTGAACAGGAGAGGTCCCAGAGGACTGGAAGAAAGCAAATATAGTACCTATCTTTAAGAAAGGGAAAAAGGAGGATCCAGGGAACTACAGACCAATCAGTCTCACTCAATCCCTGGAAAAATCATGGAGCAGGTGCTGAAGGAATCCATCCTGAAACACTTAGAGGAAAACAAGTGATCAGAAGCAGTCAGCATGGATTCACCAAGGGTAATCATGCCTGACCAACCTGATTGCTTTCTATGATGAGATGACTGGACTTGTGGATGGGGGCAAAGCTGTTGATGTTGTATACCTTGACTTTAGTAAGGCTTTTGACACGGTTTCCCACAGCATTCTCATCAGCAAACTAAGGAAGTATGGGTTGGAGGAATGGACTGTGAAGTGGATAGAAAACTGGCTTGAATCAACGGGCTCAGCGGGTAGGTATCAATGGCACACTCTCTAGTTGGCAACCAGTAACAAGTGGTGTGCCCCAGGGGTCTGTCTTAGGCCCGTTCTATTCAATGTCTTCATTAATGATCTTGATGATGGGATAGATTGCACATTAAGTAAATTTGCAGATGACACCAAGTTGGGGGGAGTGGTGGACACGCTGGAGGGCAGGGATAGGATTCAGGGAGACTTAGACAAATTGGAGAAGTGGGCCACAAGAAACTCATGAAGTTCAACAAGGACAAGTGCAAAGTCCTGCACTTAGGACAGAAAAACCCCATGCACTGCTACAGGCTGGGGACTGTTTGGCTAAGTAGCAGTGCTGAAGAAAAGGATCTTGGGGTTACGGTAGATGGAAAGTTGAACATGAGCCTACAGTGTGCTCTTGTAGCCAAAAAGGCTAATAGCATACTGGGCTGTATTAGTAGGAGTGTTGCCAGCAGATCGAGGGATGTGATTATTCCCCTCTATTCGGCACTGGTGAGGCCGCATCTGGAATATTTGTGTCCAGTTTTGGGCGCCACACTACAAAAAGGACGTGGAACAATTGGAGAGAGTCCAGCGGAGGGCAACAAAAATGATGATAGAGGACTAGAGCACATGACTTATGAAGAGAGACTGAAGGAACTAGGCTTATTTAGCCTGCAGAAAGAGAAGACTAAGGGGGGATTTGATAGCA
The DNA here is from genome assembly GCF_003597395.2 of Chelonoidis abingdonii. Lineage (NCBI taxonomy): Eukaryota > Metazoa > Chordata > Testudines > Testudinidae > Chelonoidis > Chelonoidis abingdonii. The sequence goes on along the minus strand of NC_133769.1, from coordinate 168,238,526 downwards.
ACCTTCAACTACTTGAAGGGGTGCTCCAAGGAGGAGGGAGCTAGGCTGTTCTCAGTGGTGACGGAGGACAGAACAAGGAGCAATGGTTTGAAGTTGCAGTTGCGGAAGTCGAGGCTGGATATTAGAAAAAACTTTCTGACTAGGAGAGTGGTGAAGTATTGGAATGGGTTACCTAGGGAGGTGGTAGAATCTCCATCTTTAGAGCTATTTAAGGTCCGGCTAGACCGCACCCTGGCTGGGATTATTGAGGGAAAGTGGTCCTGCCTTTAGCAGGGGGTTGGACTAGATGACCTCATAAGGTCCCTTCCAACCTTTTGATTCTATGATTTGAAAGCAAAAAGGTATCTTACCCAAAAATTTTCAGCAGTCCATGCTAATTAGAAAGCCTTCCAGTTAGGACTAATCCTCCCAGTTCAGTGATAGTTCTGTGTCTTTCCAACTACTTTACTACCAGGGGAGGAGAGGTAATGGGGAAACCATTGTGTCTTATTTTATACTCTCTTCCTCTGAGGACAACCCCACCCCCGGTAGGGTGCAGACAGACAATCAGTTTGAGGCATGTGAGTTATTTGAAGCATCTGAGGTGAATTGTAAATTTCTTGCTCACCCCTTCTGTTGGAGAAGACATTCAAGGTCTTTGTTTATAGTCCATTGTTATACTAGAAGCACAACATGTTTCAGTAATAAACAGAGTAACACACCAAACTCCATATACAATGCTGATACACACATTTTAAATAGGACAATGATATTCAGCAGATTATGACTTTTCAAATAACCACCCCACAAGGCATACTGTGTACAACATATGACAATATAAAAGTAGTGAATTTGGGGCTACATGGGGTACAGTGTAACCAGGAGTATAGGTGAGGGAATGAAGTCAATATGTTTAATTACCCACATGCTTCCTTTAAAGGTATAGTAAGTCAGGGTGAGCATTTTCTAGGGAATTCCAGTGTAGACATAAACACCCCTTTCATTAGAGCTATTGTATGTGCTTCCACCTGTCATGCAATAGACCAGGAGTGTTTTCAGCACCTAGATTATGGTAGCTGGTGCTGTATACTACAGATAAATTGTGAGAAATAATCTAAAAAAAAAAAAGTCTTGCTATTTAATATTCAGAATAAAAAAGGAGAAATAATTGTGAAATACCACCAAAACAGATAATGCTGTTACTGTGGGATAATAACCGATTACTCTGTAGGATGAAAGGACAAAAAGCAGTTCTTTGGGAAATGTAGTATGTATTACATACATAGTGAAAGCAGAAACTTCTGAATGAATTTCATATGGATTTATAGGAAGGTATTCAGAAAAAGTTGAATCTGCCACCAAGCCTCACACATTTTAGCAGTCATGGAAGAGGCAATTCCACTTTCATTCTCCAAAGTGTGTCCTGCTTCCCTGTTGCAACCCACCTTCCATTAAGACCCTGGTAGAATTCTATCACTAAGCAGCACAAAGCCAGATCCCCAGCATATACAGTGTGTGATCCATTACATTTGTACACAATTTATATGAAGGTTTCATTTATATATATAGTCATAATCATTAGCTATGTATTAAGATATATTATTTAATCAGTTGTTAGAGTCCAACAGATGGACAGGTTGCTTATAGAGCTGGACGGGAATTTTTTGATGAAATGGTTTCTCCCTGAGATAACGATTTGCTGAAACTGAGACAACATGCAATAGCCAGTAACCTTTGGCTAAAGGCCTTTATGTGCACTGGGGAAGACACAGGTTCAAACTGGTGCTCTGCCTGTCTCAATCTCTCCTGTTGGAGCTGTTCCGTTTTGGATAACTAAATATACAGTGGGCCAGAGAAAGACTAACTGAGCCAGGTAGCGAGGGCACCAAAGCAGGCAACATCTAGGTCTCCCACATCTGAGGCGAGTGTCCTAACCACTGAGATGCCTTGCTCTTTTTTCACAAAAGAAAAATGATTTTGGTTTTGTCCCCAATGTGGAACAATACCAAAATGGAAAAATTTTTCCATATATCAGAACACTTTGTTTTCTGACCAGACCTAGTCAATTACCATAGGTTAATATCTATTTGTAACTGATGCACTCAACACATACTACTCATATCTGTAACATGATCATAATATCCACTCATCATTTTATTAACTATTTATACCTGGAATCTTAATATACAGGGTGACCAAGCGTTCCTAGGACTCAAGACAACAAGAGCCTACTGGCACCAGTATAAGAGAAGATCTCTCTGCAGTTGATTGACACCAACTGAGAAGTCAGAGAATAGGTCACTTAAAAGTACTTAAGGCTAAATGAGGTAGCAAGAAATATGCTGGATGGAGCACAGATGGACAGATATCCAGTACACATAGTGGGAGAAGAATCTGTTGTATTAAAGAGATCCCATGGTGTGACAGCAGCTCAAAGATAAACACTTAAATCTGAAAATAAACGTGTCTGTTTGACTGCTAATTATATCATGCCTTTAATCAGTAATTACAGTTAGAGATGACCCAAAAAAGCAGTGTTCACACTAGTAGCCTGATTAGATTTAAAGTGGGATTTGAAGTTCAGGTTCAATGGGACCAAATTCTCCCAAACTGGTCTCCAAATATTTCAGCCCCAAATCACCCAATCTTGAAGTATTTCTGCTCCCTTGGGTCACAACTGGGTGGAGGGGGGCAGGGGAGGAATTCTCTACCAGTTTCAGATCCAGCTAAAACTCAAAGTCAGAGTGGTTTGGACCTGGGGATTAGACTCTGAACGCCCCTGAAATTTAGGTGGAATAGGGGTAATTAAAACTACATCCTCTAGTAAACAAAATAACCATGCCTTATGTTCAATGGCTTCATTTTTTAGCCCTTTTATATCAAGCCTAAAGCTGCACTGAGCTGGAAATACTAATTTAAATAACATTTTCATCTGCCAATCTTCTACAGATCAAATGCACTTTGAAAAATACTGACTGATTTCTTTGACCAAATGTGGAATCTAGTTCCACCTGGTGGGGGGGGGTGAGAGGTTTGGGCTGAAGTGGGGGAAGTACTACGGGTCGGGGGCCAGCACAGATGTAGCTGGGTTCCATGTTTAGCTTTCAAGAAGGGGGGGAGAAGAAGGGAGGATGTCTGCTTTATAATACATAATGTACTGCAATGTCTGTTTTAACTTTATATCAATAATTTACCCTGCCCCCCAAAAAAGCTTTAATACATGTAATTGTATTGCTCCCACTTACCAGCCACTTTAGAATAAATTTAAAGCTTGACTCCTGATGCAATGAAATTATTCTAAACTGTGCGTGCTGACAAACAAAAACCTTTTTACTCTCTATTTGCAAAATGACATCTGCTCTGTTTCCAGCTTTGTTTTCAGATGCAAGATTACTTGAGTATTTTATTTCTTATCCTGTCAACTAGCATTCTCAAAAAACATAAATGTGTTATCTTCCAAACCCCCACAGACTCAAAATTACAAAACCCACACATATCATACTCTGCTTACACATAAAAGAAAATAAATCATATAAACTTACTTCCTTAAAAATTTCTGCTCTACTAAAAAGTCTGCAAACATTTCTAACTACAAGAAGAGAGGATTCCTGAGAGGTTTATTATTATAATAAGAGTTGCAGGAGCCACTGCACAGTTAAAGTCGAAAGTAGCTTTCTGTTATTAGCTGAATTTCCAACCAGCTCCATCTTTCTGGAAGCAAGAGTTTTATTCTACCCTCAGTCTCACTGGTGTACATGATAAATTTAATCCAGTCTTCCTGAAATATCATCATATGTTTCATAAAATGTTGAAGATCTTTCCAAAAACTGGGAAATTCACATACAGAAAACTTTGATTAAATGTTAAGGTTAAAAGTGGGTTTTACTGGACTCCAGCTAATAATTGTTTTATATTATTTACTTTATGAGCATCCTACACCTGAAAAAAAAAAATGACTTCAGATTTTTTGGAAAATGAACACTTCTGAGAAACAGCCTACTCCACACTGCCAGGCAGTCTTTAGGTGGGGAGGGAATGAGTGATAACTCTACTCTGCCCACCCAACCTTCACTTTGTCACCTTAAGATTCCAATTCGACAGAGAGACTTACTCACATGTTTAACTTGAATTCAAGGAACTACTTAAAAAAATGCACTTGTTTAATTTTAAAACAAAATCAGGATTAGGGCCTGTGTGTGTTAAAAACAAAGATTAAAAATTACAAATTAATAGGAGCATGTGAGATCTCTTTTCTTTAAGCGATTACAGCTGATGAGGAAAGAGGCATGTTTCCCACCAAAGAAATTATCCCCCCCCCATCAAAAATTTTGAAACCTGTTGTGGGGAAGGAGGGGTTATACCTCCTCTGCATCTAGTCAAAACATGGACTGAAGTTTTTATAAGAGCTTTTGCAACAAACATGTCCCTTTTTTGTTGTTGAATAATTTCAACCATCAAGAAAAGATTACCAACCGTCTTCTAGTTATTTATTATTTTGATCTTTGTGCAGAGTTTTCCAACCCTGAGGGGGACAAGCTGACAGTTGTGTCAGTTGGATGGGGGTAGGAGTGAATGCTGGAGGATCGTACGTCAGTAGGGATCAGTGTTCGTATCCAGGCATAGCTAAGGCATGTTAGCTTGCAGGGGGCGGGGGGAAGTGGGAGGACATGTCTACCCTAGAGTTGGAAGGTGCAAATTTCCAGCTCAAGTAGATATACCCATAATAGTTGTGAATAAGGTAATATGCTAAAAAATAGAAGTGTAGCCAGAGCAGTGGGATGAGGTCCTTGCTCTGCAACACAAAGAAACCTCAGAAAAGATTTTTTCTGTCTGAGGACCAGTGAAAAAGTCCTTAAATCTATACAATCCCTTAATGATTATATGGATGCAACTACCACACAGTTACTTTAACTTTTTCCAGGGACAGTTCCATCCTGAGTCCTTATATGTCAATGATTCAAAATATGCAGGGCATTAGCACCTGTTGTCATAGTTTATGTTGTTATATGTAGGGCTGGTAGCATCATTAAGGTTGCCCAGTATGTCCAGCTGCGAGACCTTGTTTTCAGTTACAACATTTGTCAAAATTTAACTGTTTGAGCTAAAAGCTTTCCATGGCAGGTATCTGCCTCAGGCTGTTTTATTCATTCTTAAAAAGAGACAAGGGAAATGCATTGTTTTGCCCCATTAAATAATTCTGGCAACCTCTTCTTTGAGAAGCTCTAATGATCCCTAGAACCTATTCCGATGGACATGGTCAGGTCTAGATGATGTGTCCAAACAAAGAAGCTTTGATGCCTTCCCTTGGAGAGACTATTCTGCAGTCTAATAGATTTATGGTGACCAGATGTCCTGATTTTATAGGGTCAGTCCCAATACATGAGGCTTTTTCTTATATAGGCTCCTATTACCCCCTTCTCTCTGTCCTGATTTTTCCACACTTGCTGTCTGGTCAACCTAAATAGAGCACATAAGAGAAGGCTGAAAGGGGGTTGATCATCCACTATGCGCAGGGGTGTACACAAGGTGGGGGGGCGGAATCAGAGACATGCTCCCCCCCTGCAAAGTCTCCTCTGAACAAGAGTCCCTTGTTACAATCGGCACTGAAAACTAACCCCGATTTCAAATGTCATGCTTCTCCTTACAACATCCAGGTCATGTGAAAAATAGACAATTGGCAACAATACAAAGGGCTCAGAAGACAATGGGCAGAAGAATAGCCAGCCAGTAAGGGAACAGCATTTCATGGAGATGCAGAAACACAACAGGACCTTAAATAGAAAGGGAAAATGGCAACAGCATGTAGAGGCATTAGTTCAGGAAGTTAGGAGTAAGGGGACAGGGAGTCAGGATATCTGTGTGCTACTTCCAGTTCTGCCACTGTGTGGCTTTAGAAATGGAGTTACATCTATGTGCTGTACCACCGTATTCTCCTCTACCCTGGGGAAGCAGGAGATGAGCACCCCAGCTGCCAGGGCCGGCTCCAGATCTTTTGGTGCCCCAAAACAGAAAAAAGAAACTGTGATCGGCAGCAGCTCTACTGCGCTGCTTCATTCTTCGGTGGCAATTTGGCAGCCAATCCTTCCCTCCAGAAGGGACTAAAGGACCCACCACCGAAGACCTGGACGTGCTGTCCCAAGCACCTGCATCCTGTGCTGGTGCTGGTCCTGCCAGCTGCAGCTTTCTGCCCCTTAGACTCTAAAGCAATTGTGCTAGCTACCCCATAACCTAACCTACCCTATATTTTCTCTTCCTACATGCTCAGGCAAGTCCTTTCCTGGCTTTGCTCCTGGACTCCCATTTTACTTTAGCGTGCTCCTCCCCCCCCCCCCCGCCATTGATCACAGGCTGCTCTTATAGCTCCCTGCAGGTCTGGTCCCTAGTCACATGTTTCCCTTTGTCACTTGACCCCATGCTCATTCCTTCACCTGGTGAGGGAAGCAAGACCTGGTAGAATTGCAGCTGAGCCCCCAATCTCCCATAAAAAACAATTCCCTCTGTTTCCAATCTCAGATGGTAACCTTTGATCTAACATTCCTTGTTGGCTATCAAAGGTGCTGAAGACATAATTGAAGAATAAACTGTTTTTACTATGTTTAAATAATGCCAACTGAATGTGAATGATAAATACAACACACACACTTCTCTCAATAGCAGAAGAAAATTTCTTAGATATCAAGGGAAGAAGTAGCCACTACAATACTAGTTTGAGCTCCTGCATCACACAGTCTGTAGAATTTCACAGAGCACATCCTCCATCAAGCCCATAATTTCTGATTGTGCAAAAGCACATCTTTTGGACACACATCCACATGCCTTAGAGCCAACTAGGTAAAGGGAAAACTTCTAGTTGAGCTGTGACTGACTTAGAAGAAATATGGCACAGAACCAGGAAACTGAAGACCTGCATTTTTCTATTCCTGGCTTTGCCACTGAGTGACCATGAGCCAGCCATTTATTCTCTCTGTGCCTTGATTCCGCCCCCATCTATATAATGGATATCACCAAGGGTGAGTTTATGATCCCCTATTTTACAGGATGGGAAACAGACAGATTTAGGGGCTGTTTACATTACAGATCTGTAGGAGGTTTGGAAGCAGGTGACCCCTGTCATGTGGTGCAGCCCTCATCACCAGACTTGAGCTAATCCCCAGCATGACCATAAAATGCAAGGTTGATGCCCATGTCCATGGTCTGCACACCGGCACTGTCTCTGCTCCCACCTATGGTTCCTCTCTAAGCTCCCAGAATTCCAGTGTACTCTGACTCAGCCCTCCAGCCAGGTCATCATCTGTATTGCCCCCCTTCTGTGGGGGAGGGGGATCTCTCTGTACAACAGTCTAGCCCCTTCTCCAGTGGCGAGTGTGTGGGGGGGGGGGCAGTGGAGGGGGGCAAGGAGGGAGATCCAGGCCTACTCACTATTCTGGGATCCTGTATATAGTAGCCCCCCACTGCTTCTCTGTAACTGCTGTCAGTACCGCTATAATTCCCTGGGCCACTCCCCTCTGGCCCCAGGACTTTTTTTGCCCTCACTGCACAGCCCCCAGCTGCTCATTCCTGCAACTATCCAGGCACTCGCTCTTGATCCCCGGTCCCTGCTAGCATCTGATCTGTCCAAGGAACTTAGTTCTCTCAGTCCTCCAAGGACATAGTCCTTACTCCCTCTGCTCCCAGCAGCAACTGATCTACTCTGCCCTGCAGCTTCCTTCTGTCTGAGCCTGCTGGGACTGGATTGGTTGCTCCCTGATTGGCTGTACTTTACAGTGTCTCTGTGGTCTGCTTGGAGGACTCACCTCCATTGCTCCTTCCAGGTCAGGGTACGATTAACCCCTTCTACACCTGTGTAGGGTAGACACCCTATCACACCCCCATACATGATTTAACACCCCATGGCTGACATGATTCTTAAGCATGTATGTCCTGTATTTTGACCACATGTCACAGCAAGGCTGGAAATACTTTTCTGGCCATGCTGGGGACTGAACAAACTCAACAGCTCACTTTTTTTCAGCTCTTTGATCATTCATCTGGAATTAAATATGAAATCACTGCTGATAACATTTGTGGAGGACACAAAGATTGGTGGAGCAGTAAATCATGAGGCCAGGCCTATCATGTGAAGTAATCTGGATCATCTGAATGGGCCTAAGCTTACCAACCAAAATAAATTTTAATACAGCCAAATGCAAGGTCCTAAATCTAGGACAACGAATACAGATCAGACCTATGGAACAGGGCCAATACCCTGGAAAAAGTGACTCAGACAGATTTCAGGGTCATAGTGGATGAGCAACTTGACATGAGCTCCTACTGTGCTGCTGCAGAAAAGGCATCTAATGCCATCCTTAACTATAGGAGAGGGAAACAGTGAGTAGGTGATCTTACATTTTTATAGGGCATTAGTGATACCTGGAATACTATATTCATGTCTGCTTTCCCTATTCCAAAAAGAATGCTGAAGAACTGGAGTAAAGAAAAGAGTCATAAAAATAATTTGAGGGCTGGAGAAAATGCCTTATAGTGAGGCATTTAAAGAGCTCAAAGTCTTTATCTTTTAAAAAAAAAAATTGAGGTGACTTGATTATGATGTGCAAGTATCTTCATGGGGAGAAAATACCCATGATAGTAGAAGGCTCTGTAATCTAGCAGAGAAAGGCTTAACATAAAAACAGCCATACCGGGTCAGACCAAAGGTCCATCTAGCCCAGTATCCTGTCTACCGACAGTGGCCAATGCCCCAGAGGGAGTGAACCTAACAGGCAATGATCAAGTGATCTCTCTCCTGCCATCCATCTCCATCCTCTGACAAACAGAGGTAACCATTCGTTACCAATCCAGGCTCATAGTCATTTATGGACTTAACCACCATGAATTTATCCAGTTCTCTTTTAAACCCTGTTATAGTCCTAGCCTTCACAACCTCCTCAGGTAAGGCGTTCCACAAGTTGACTGTGCGCTGCGTGAAGAACTTCCTTTTATTTGTTTTAGACTTGCTGCCTATTAATTTCATTTGGTGACCCCTAGTTCTTGTATTATGGGAATAAGTAAATAAGTTATTTATTTATAAGGAAAAGTTAAAAACTACAACCACCAGCCTCACCCCTACACTAGCTAGAGCTTGAGCCAGACAAATTCAAGTAAAAAAAAAAAATTGTGCCTTATTTCTCAATAGCAGGAATGACTAATGCATGGAACACACTCCCAATGGAAGTGGTGGCTTTTCCATCTCTTGAGATCATCAAATCATGATTGGATGCCTTTCTGGAAAATGTGATTCAGTTATTGTGCTCAAACACACACACAACTCACTGAAATTTAATGATTCTGATACAGAGGAGGTTAGACCAGTTGATCTAATAATTCTTTCTAGCCTTAGAACGTACAACTTTATGACAAACTCACTGTGGCAAGACAAGCGGGTTCTGCTATTTTACTGTATAGCCTGTTTGATCTCTGAATCAACCATGTGTGAGTGCGGTGATCCATAGGAAACAAAAACTTCCACAGAGGACTGGCCATCAGCTATGCAGGGGATGCTTCTCCTTCACTCCCCCACACCCTTCTTTTCTCTTGTTCACTCTCCCCCCACCTTTCTCTCAGCTTCCCTTCCTCCATGAGGAGGGTAGGGCTGCTTTCAGCTCTTGTTGTGGGAGGACCTCATAAAGGGGAGGGGCTGGAATTTTACTCAGACAATGATCCCCTCCAATGACAAGATCTGTCCTTACCTCTGGTGAGAACGCTCAGCCTCTCGTCCCTGAAATTCTCTACTTTAGTTGGCCAAGAATGGGGGTATTATCGAGGTAACAGGGAGAAGACTCTGGTCATTGTTCTCCTTTAATACCAAGCAACTAATTCATAACAAATCACTGATCTGATCAATTTTGCTGCCATTTCCCCATGAATTGTGAGCAGTTTATGATGCTCTTGACAGGAAGAGTTCTTCCAAAACACTTCCTCAATAATTTATAGAAATAATTCTTGGTCTGTAGTAGAGCTGAGTGCATAATTGATTTTTCTGTTTGGTTATCAAAGGAAAAGATGAGGGGGAGGATTAGTTTCTTTAGAAACTAATTGAATTTTTTTTAGAGTTTTTCTCCCTTACCAAAATAAAGAACTAAAAAAATTAATTTGGGTAGAAAATTAAAAGTGTTGATTCAATTTTACATTGTTTAGAAAAATTTGTTTTGATCATATATTGCAAAATTCAAAACTAAGATGTCCAAAAGTATGGGGTTTTTTTAAGCCATTTTCAAAAGGAATCATTTTGACATTTCAGAAATGGGGAGAGAATGGGGAAGCCTGCCCCAGTTTAGTAAAATGGATCAGTGGTTCAAGGGACAAAGAGCGGTGGGGGAGCTGAAGTTCAGAGCTGATCTGGGTGAATTAAACAGTTGATCCTATTTGCCCCCTTTTTAGGGGGATTAACAAAAGTCATTTCATCTGCACTGTTATGAGTGATCATAGCCACCCACAATGCCAAGGAACAGAGGTGGGAATGGGGGGAGTGGGAAATCACAGCTACCCACAAGGCCCCAGGGTGGAGCTACAAATAGGGCACTAGAACTACCCACAAGGCCACAGATAGATACTTTTATTGCCCAATGACATGACAGTTATGACACAAAAGTGAAGCATGTTAATCAGAACTTCCCCTGGTTCTCTCCAGTCCCCATTTGTGTTTTGTCTCCCCTTGCAGGTGCAGAGATCCCGCCAGCTCTTGGCCCCTCCTCCTGGGTAGCCAGCACTGGCTAGGTCCCTGCCACTTCTACAGAGGCTGCAGGAAGATCTGCCCCTGTACAACTGCAGTGAAGGTGCAGTGCAAGGCCTCCTGCCACCAGGTACCAAGAGGTTCTGGTTTCAGCCCTGACCTGGACCTTGTTAGTGAGCTCCATATAGCCCTAGAGGGAGACTGCATGCCGTGGTTGTGGAGAACCTGATGCAGGCTATAAGTGTCCTAAAGCTAAATATGCTGTTGGAGGGGGAGTCTGAGATTCCTCCCCTATAATTTGCTTCTTGCCATGCAGCAATAGAGCAGGTAGAGGTGCCGCTGCAATGAAGAACTCAAGGCCTGCTTCCAACCCAATCATCATCATCATGCACTCCTGTAGAGCCCTGGAAGGATGGTCACCTGCTGTTGAGGCCTGACCCTACATAGGAAATTGACCTAATGGCTGCGCTCCTGTATAGCACTGAATCAGGCTCTGATTACTGCTTGGGAAACACTAGCACATACCTCTGTTGACACTGGTGCCAGGCTCCCATATAGCTTGTATGAAAGGATGAACTGCTGTTTCTGGAGGAGAATAGGAGGCCTGGCTCCACCCCTTCTAGTGTTCTATAGCCAGGCAGTGTGTCTGGCATCCAAATCCAGGCACTCCACAATGCAATATAGCCCTGCAGGAAAGTACACTCTGCTGTAGCACTACCAGCTCTATCCACAGAGACCTGGAGGCATGGTTCCACCCCAGTATTAACATTACAGCCCAACTCTTCTCTAGTCCTACATAGCAGCATATTCTTCTGCTGGAAATTTCTTGAGATCTGGCTCTTCCAGTGGAATGGATCTAATTGCTGGGCTCCTACACAGACTTGCAGGGAGGGAAGCAGTCTGCTGCTGCCAATTCTATTCTGGAGACCCCAGAGCATCAGCCTGGTCCCATCCCTGGAAGCGATGTATGGCTGCTGAGCAGGCTGTACCGTTGCTGCTCACTTGCCCCTGCTGCTTGCAGAGCTTCAGGGTAGAAGAGATTGGTGTTCCCTGCCCTCCCCGCCCCACCAAACATCCTGCACCCACTGGGAAAGTCACATTTGGGGCTGCTCCTCCCCATTCATCTAGTAGGACACCAACAATCTGCTTATTTGTAACTCTAGAAGCCTTTGCCTTGATTTTGGTGAATTGTTACTGCATTTCTATTATAGGGTCTGTGAAGTTACTGGGGTTGAGACATGGTCTCTAGTTTATGTTTGCCAGAGAAACACTACACGTCAAGGGAACAGATCAGCATTTTAGGAAGAAAAACAAACGTTACAGAGATGCTGCAATTCTCTCCAAAACAAAACATTAACTCTGTCCTTGCAGGGTTTGTAAACTTAAAATAAAAATTATACACACACCCACTCCCCCAAACACGTTAAGGTCTGGAAACACCTAATTGGAGCTCCCAGAAAACCTTAACTCTGCCCTGCAGTGAGTTATACCGGGGCAGGGGAGTGGAAGGGGGGAGAACGAGAAAGTCTTTAAAAATCAATTTAATCTAATCAGGGTTCACAAACATTGCTATACATAGGTCTTAATTGTATAGTGAGGCCATGCACTAAGCATAGAGTTAGTGTTCTTTGGCGTCTTTCAGTGAACCAAATTCTCAAAAATTAGTTCACATCCTCCCAGAGGGAACTGACACCATGGAGTTTCAGATTTTCACATGCTGCATTGCTGGCCTAGGTCCTCAGAGTAGTTGTGATTCACGTCTACCTCTAATTTCTTAGGCTCTGCTACATCTCCATGTGCTGGAACATCAACCCCCCCGCAAGTCTTCTCCTGCCATGTACCTCATACCATTTCCTCCCCACTGCTGCTGCTAACACCAGGCCACGCAAAGCAGGGTGCGAGTGCCAGCCCAGGATACCATCATTGCCAGGGGGCTAAAGGGACAACATGAGAGGGAGACACTGCTGTTCTTTTTGGTACCACTCCAGCAGAAATCCTGAGGCCTACCTCTTTCCCCCAGATTATCAATGCCAAGCTGCTATCTAGCCCTGCAGCGAGCAATGCTCTGCTGATGCTATTAAGACCCCAACACCTGCCTCTGTTCCCCAAATTATTGATGTCAGTCTGGTATAGAGCTCTGCAAAGAGGGAAATCTACTGCTGCAGAAACCCTGATGTCTGACTCATTCTCCACCCCCCTGGAAACTCTCTGCCTCCTAGTCCCCATTACACAGGCATCTCATTCCAGTCCCAGTTTCCTTTCCCAGACTGTCCCAGGGGATGTCATTGAGAGCACAGAAGAGAGTCAGACAGGCTCCCTGGTCTCAATTCCAGTGCCCAGCTCTAGGTGGCAGTTACAGGGAAAGTCCAGCTTCACTCCTATGAACCTGGGCTGGAGCATGCTCAGTCACTCTGTGGGGTGAGTGCAAATGCCATTTGGTCATCATTAGGATCTAACAAGGAATGGATTATGCTCCATGTGGATGGAAACTTTAAAGATTAAAGTCTCCTATTCAACTCCAAGTGTCTACCGAGCAAGTGCGAACGGCCATTTTTGGCAAGCTCATGACTTGGCCAAATCAGGGTGGATTTTCACTGGGACAGGAAAAGACCCATCCCTGGTATAAAGACAACCTCTGACAAATTTCAAGTCCCTGCTCCAGAGTTCAAAATAAAGTAGCCTAAAGAATTTTTTTAAATGTGAGCAAAGCTTATTCTTCCATAGCCTCATTTTTGGCAGTAGTATGAAACAGACACTCTGCATAGAAAAGTTTACCCAAACAGTTAAATCTTAGTAAAGTTTTATCATCAACACATGAAAAACAGGGTCTTATAATGGAAAGTGATGAGAAACCTTACACATGATACTATCTGCCCTGCCTAGAATATATACACATAGAAAAAACATTTGTGTACAAATGAATATTAGAGTGTGCATATGTAACAAATAGGAACGGCACATAGTAATATGAAAATAAAGTTGTGGTTTTTGCTCCTTTCAGTCAAGTTCTCTTCTTCTGTCCCCCCTTGCTTACTGCCTTTCATCCGAGTGCATCATAGGTCTCAACATCGCAATGAACGAATGACAGTCTTTTACTGTGGCTGTTTTTAAGAATGTTCATTCCAAAAGCAGAAATTTCTGAAGACATATGGTGAGCTAAATATGCCAGAGATTTTCCCAGATGGCTTCCTCTACACAGGAACATGCCCCTCAGGTAGAAGCATTCAGAATCCCCAAAACGCAACTACTGGGTAAAAATCCTTAGGCAAAAGGTTCTATATATTCCAGAACTACACAGGGATAAGACTTCTGCTACTATCTGGTCCAATCCCAAGGCTCCATTGACTTTGAGTTATTTTGAATTTATGTTTGGGTAAGTGTGATCACAATCACACACAAATTTTAATGATACAAAATGCCTTGATACTAAGCAAACATGCAGAGACTTCCTGTTATAACAACCATTGTGCATCACAAAGAGGCAAGCACCAAGTTGCCTAAATTAACCTTCTACCAGAGCCAAAGGATTCTGTGGAAGAGTTCTTGAAATTCAATATGCAATGTGTCTAAAACTAGTCAACTTGAACAGTGATATTAGTCCCACCTCTTTACACTGGTTCTCTCACTATAACAAGACTAGAGAACATCCCAGCATAGGCAAAAGTTGACAGAGCATGGGGGACACTGGCCCCCCTAAAAAAAGAAAAAACTAGATGTCACATAGGCGATGTGTGAGGGCAGCACCCAGATTTCTCCCTTAGTCCTGCTTCCTCCCCTCAGAAAAAGTTGGGGGTGGGGAATGGTGACACCAAGAACTCTGTGCCTGCTGTGCAGTTTCCCCCACATGGTCTGTGTAAGGAGAAGTCAACAGGAGAGCTGCTCCTGTTGACTAACTGCACAGCTCACATTAAGAAACCGACCAGCAAGCACAGAGCACCTGGAGTTACTGCTCACCCCCTCTTCCTGCCCAGGCCCCTAGGAGGGCACAGAGGCATGTCCAGGCAGGGGGTAAGTGGTGACAATAGCAAGGTGTTCTCTGCTAGCAGGTCAGTTTCCCCCCTCATGGGCTGGGTAAGGGGAGGGTGGGAAAACAGTTATCCAGGAGAGAAAAAGCGGCTGAGCTGCTTCCCAAGCATCTGTATATAGTGTACAGCCCAGGTGAGTGACCAAGTTAGTTACTCCAGTGTGGGGAGCCTGGACCCTCCACCTGCCCTGGGTGATGTGCCCCAGGGGCTGGGGACTATTCTTCAGCCCCCCTGGCCCTCTGCCTAGTGCAGGTGGAAAATCCCCACAGCAGCCTGGACAGCTCTTTCCACTGCCTGGCTCTGGCTTCCAGTCTGCCTCGGGAACAGGGCTTCAGGTAGAAGAGGAGGAGCAGGGCCATGGGGGCAGGGGGAGAAAGGGAGAGGGAGTAGGGCTCCTGCATGTGTCCCAGTTTTGCATTTTGAAAAGGCGGTCAGCCTACCAAGGACATTGCCAAAGCCTCTCTGAAGGCTAAAATCTCCAAGACAGATGTTAATAATGATGCCGTTGCTGCCACCAAATGTTGCAACACTTGTAGGGCAATATTCACATGGAGACTGTTTAAAATTAGGAAGGAGAATATTGGGAATTTCTAAAAAGAAACTGTTCCTCTGTGGGAGAGTAGCGTTGGCCTTAGAGATTAGCCAATATCTGGGGCCTTGCAGGGTTGTTTCCATTAACAGGACAAATCAGTAACATCAGACTAGCATATTCTTGGTGTAAACTTGTTTGTATACAAAGAATGTACACAAAGATATGTTTCCCTGAACACAGTAACAAAACCACCACAAACGGGCAATTTCCTTGCTCAAATATCCTCAAGACTTTCATAAGAACAGCCATGCTGGGTCAGACCGGTCCATCTAGCCCAGTATCCTGTCTTCTAATAGTGGCCAGTGCCAGGTGCCCCAAAGGGAATGAACAGAACAGGTAATCATCAAGAGATCCATCTCCTGTTGCCTATTCCCAGCTTCTGGCAAACAGAGGCTAGGGACACTTCAGAGCATAGGTTAGCATCCTGGCTAATAGGTCCATCAATGGCTTTCTTTTTTGAACCATGTTATAGTCTTGGCCTTCACAACATCCTCTGGCAAGGAGTTCCACACACTGACTGTGCATTGGGTGAAGAAGTACTGCCTATTAATTTCATTGGGTGCCTATTAATTTCATTGGGTGCCCCCTAGTTCTTGTGTTAGAAGGAGTAAACACTTCCTTATCTACTTTCTCCATGACAGTCATGATTTTATAGACCTCAATCATATCCTCTTTTAGTTGTCTCTTTTCTAAGCTGAAAAGTCTCAGTCCTATTAATCTCTCCTCATATGGACGCTGTTCTATACCTCTTGTGATAAATGAAGGGGGGCTTAGCTCCCTTTTATGGACACCCAGCATGTATCTCTTGGTGGCTGTTCTCTGCTTGTTTTACTTGTAAAGGGTTAAAGTCTCCCAAGTAAAGGAGAAGGAGTGGGCACCTGAGCAAAAGAGCCAATGGGAGGGCAAGAACTTTTTAAAATTGAGAAAAAGTGTCCTTGTGTCTGTGTGTTGTGGTTCTCCAGGAAAGAGGGAGACAACGCAGCAATGCTGTAAGCAGCTTTAAAACCCAGGGGTGTGTATATATGGGGGAGGGGGGGGAATCATCAAATCACACCTCAACCCTACTTATCTAAAACCCCAAATATGTAAGTAAATCAGGGAATGTCTAGGAAGATGCAATTAGGGTTATTTCTTATTGGCTTGTGAACTCTCTGTGCTAACCCCAGATGCTTTTGTTTGCTTGTATCCTTTAAGCTGAACCCCCAAGAAAGCTATTTTGGGTGCTTAATTTTTGGGATTGCTCTTGTAAAATTTAGCAAAAGCCTAACTTCCAGATGTATTTTTTAGTTTTTAATAAAATTTACCTTTAAGTACAGAATTGGATTTTTGGTATCCTAAGAGGTTTGGACATATGTTGTTTAGTTATCTGGTGGCAACAGCTAATTTCCTTTGTTTTCTTTCTCAACTCTTCCCTGGGGTGAGGGTGAAAGGGCTTCCTGGGTTCCAAAAAGGGGGTTTGCATTTGGGTGGTGGCAGCATTTACCAATCCAAGGTCAGAGAAAAGCTGTAACCTTGGGAGTTCAATACAAACCTGGAGTGGCAAGTATTCATTTTTAAAAATCCTGGCAGGACCCCATCTTCTGCACTCAAAGTGCCAGAGTGGGGAATCCGCCTTGACACCTCTAATCATTTTTGTTGCCTTTTTTTTGAAATGGGGCGACCACATCTACATGCAGTATTCAAGATGTGGGCATACCATGGATTTATATAAAGGCAATATGATATTTTCTGTCTTATTATCTTTCCCTTTTTCAACATTGTTCACATTTTTGACTGCCACTGCACATTGAGTGGATGTTTTCAAAGAACTATCCACAATGACTCCAATATCTCATTCTTGAGAGGTAACAGCTAATTTAGACCCCATCATTTTATATGTATAGTTGCGAAGTGATGCACATTGGAAATCATCATCCCATTTCATTCCAGCAAGCTCTGTACTCAAGAATTTGTCCCTCCATTTTCTCTCCTGGAGACACTCACTACTCATTCTCCTAGATCTCTCAAACTCCACAGCCTGCTGGCTGTAATAAATATCCTACCCCAGCTTTTGCATTCAGGGAAACCCCTCAGTCTACACAGCTTAGCTCTCTGACCTGCTGCCCACTGCCTCGGCCAGTAGCCTGAGATGGTTTTTACTACATAGATCAATCAAAACTGTTTTTCTGTCGAGCCTGAAAGAGGCTTTAGATAAGAGATCCTCCTTCTGGCAGCCATTAGCACCTTTCAGCATAATATACTGTGTGTGTTACTATTGCAATTCAGGTGAAGCAACAGATACAAGAAATAGTGTAAACAAAGAAGCTATGGCTGTGCCTTTCATGCTGTAAAAATAAGATTAGTAGTGTTCATCTCCCTTCTGGAAGAGCACTTTCAAGAAATGTTCGGAAACTAATTTTGTATTAATAAATGTAACCTCACCACTTGATCCTGCAACAAATTCAATCCAAAGGAGAGCTAAGTACGAACTGGATGAACAATTATTTCGCTGCTTATGTGAAAAGCAAGACCCAGGTTTTCCAAGCTTATTTACCCTACTTATTAGGCCCTTAACCCATTACATGAAATATGTCAGTGTTTTCTTTTTTTAATTCCCTCCCTGTTCCCACCTCACGCCCCAAAAAATCAGGCTTAAGGGGGGTTTGAGTTAAGTGACTTAATCTGGGAGAATAAAAGGATCTACTGCGTGGAAAGCCTAGGCAAATACATGGGTCTGACACTTGGCTCTGTATGTGACTGTTATTTCTTCTGCCTGTGAATTTGATATCCCTGATCCAGCTCCTGTGTAAGGTTGCCAACTTTCTATTAGCACAAAACAGAACATCCTTGCTCTGACCACTGCCTCACCCCTTCTCTGAGGGCCTTGCCCCACTCATTCCATCCCCCTCCCTCCATCACTTGCTCTCCTCCACAGTTGCTTATTTTCACCGAGGTGGGGCACAGGGTTGGGGGGCTGGAGGGGGCTCAGGACTGGGGGAGGTGGTTTAGGGCATGCTTCAGGCAGCGCTTACCTGAGGCAGCTCTCAGAAGTGACAGCATGTCTTTGGATCCTAGGCACAGGGGCAGCCATGGAGGCTCCACACACTGCCTTTGTGCCACAGGCACCACCCCCACTGCTTCCATTGGCCATAGTTCCCAGCCAGTGGGAGCTGCAGAGCCGGCACTGAGAGCAGGGGCAATGCACAGATGTGAAAGTTACTGGTAGCCCCCTTAACAGCTAACAAGCAGCCAGCAGGGGGAAGCAGAAGCCTCACGTACACAGTACCCTGAACTATCTTCTCTTCTGCCTCAAAGCAGAGAAAACTTGCTTCAAACCAGTTTTTACTGAACAGATAACAGAGTGAAAGGTTTGACACCTACCAATCAAGTGTTAACATGCAAGGGTCTTTGTCTAAAAGTGTATAAAAGGCTTGTGAAATTTGTACGGAACAGAGTCTTTGTACCAAGGTGCAAGGATCTCCTTTCTTCTGCAGAATAAAGCATCTTTTCCTTATCCCTGTCAGGCTGTTATTGGCTCTCAGCTAGGCAGACCCGATATTTCGGTAAGAGTTTCTGGTGACCCAGATGGGACTCCCCTAGCTCGGACATCAGACTCTGGATGGCTGTGGCGAACTAGGAGTAGCGCCACTGGGGTGCTTAACCCCTCTTCCTCACTTCACCTCAGCCCCTGGGGTTCGTGCTCCGATAAGGTGAGCCCTAATAGGGTAAGGAAACGCTATCTGGTTCTGTTCTGTTTTGGTTAACCAGTTACTATTTTTCTGCTCTGTACATTTGGACGTTAGGTGTGTGGGCGGAACTAAACCTCTCATTCGTTCGTTCCTCAGTGTGGAAGCCATAGCGTACGATGAAGCTCTGAGGTCAAATTGGAATCCTTCTGTCCCATCCCCTGTAGCGGTCAGTGTAATAGAGGTAGAAAATTCTGGATTAGACCATAATTCCCTCTGCTCTCTGTGTAATTCTCTGTTTGAGTGTCAGGAGACAGATGGGTGGGTCTCTGGGTAAATCCTCTAAATATAGTCCTTTGGATTATATGTTAGGTAAATGGCCCCTGCCCGGTGTTCAAAAAGGGGTGTCAAGGAAGTGCTTTTTACAACTTTGCACCCAGGACTGGCCAGCCCTGGGAACTGCATGGCCCAAGTTTGACTCCTTTGATATTCCGACTCATTTAACCCCTTTGCGCCCGATATTGGAGAATCAGGCACCAGTCAAATGGATTATTGGTTTTTGGGGAACGATGAGGGTCATCGTCACTTGAAGAAGGTACAAATCCAGGCCCCTCTATTCCCGAAAGCCTCTGCCCCTCGCGAAGCTGATTGTTGGGAGGATACCCACCCCATATATTGTCCTAGACCACAGTCACCCCCAGCAGTAATACCTGGTTCCCTCCTCTATAGGGCCCTAGACAGTGGCCCCGCCACCGAAAACTGAGGAAGCCACAATTCAAGTTGATGAATCAACTAGTGGAGCGACGGGTAGTGGGTACACTTCTTCTCTGTCCACCGTCCTTAGTCCGTCCCATACGAGAAAGGGAGCACTCTATGGGGAAGAAATAGTTAATATCCAGGCACCCCTTCAGACCATCCCGCTACTCACTATAGATGGAGAGGTTGTGGACCGTTATGTCCATGTCCCTTTTACTACTACAGATCTTACGAACTGGCAAACCACTACGCCTCGCCTTAGAGACAACCCGGACGTTGTTCATAGGCGATTCCATGCCATTTTTCAGTCTCATAATCTTGATTGGCAAGATGTGGGCCAACTTTTAGATTGCCTACTGTGCACGGAGGAGAAAGAGCGGGTCCTATTGGGGGCCAGGGAGGCTGCGGATGCTGCCGGCGCTGCCGGCGAAGGGCGTGATATTATAGCTCACACTAACCCTACTCAATGGAACCCGAATAATTCAACCCACCAGGCAAACTTAAAAGAAATTCCTAAACTATATATTTTGACAGGTATAAAATAAACAGGAGAAAGAACTTTAGATTGGTCTAAGGTCCATAATACTGTACAAGGGAAAGAAGAACACCCCTCCGACTTTTATGAGAGACATTGTAAAGCATTTTGTACTTATACTAAACATAGACCCCAAGGCTATGAGCACACAGTCCACGGTTAGGCTTATTTGTACCTCTCAGTCAGCCCCGGACATTAAGAAGTGGTTGGAGCAGGTCGAGGGCGCTGAGGGAAAATCCCTGGAGGAACTGGTAAGCGTGGCCACCCGTGCGTATCACACAAGAGAAGGTTCAAGAGACCAAACAGGTGAGGATGTTAGCAGCCCTTCTAAATGCTGGGAGTGAGAAACAAGGGGGGAGGCAGGGACCCCCCCCCAGGTGGCAACCGAAAGCGGATCACAGGGGGGCCTCAAGCTGCGCTAATGAGATGTCATTATTGTAAGCAGCATGGTCACTGGAAAAGAGTGCCCAAACCGATGTACCGGACGACAGCCCCGACCTCAACACCAGATGGCTGTGGAAAGAACAGACACTGTCAGTAGTGAGGAATGACGGTGACCCGGGGGTCCATTTGTTACCTATTCAAATGACTTTACCACTTATATTTGTTCCTCCATAGACCCCCAGGTCCATTTAACTTTGGGAGGAACCGCTTATTCTTGTCTTTTGGACTCAGGTGCTGCCCTCTCTACTGTTACTGCCAAGCCAAAGAAAGGAAACCTTACAGATAAAAGCATTCCGGTAACGGGTAGAGGCGGTAAGCCATTTGACTGTCCTGTATTGCAGGAGGCTGCTGAAGAAATCTCTGGTGTCTCAGCCTCCCATGAATTTTGCTAGCTCCTGACTCCCCAGTAATCTTCTAGGCAGAGACCTGCTGTGTAAACTACGTGCTCAGATTTTCTTTTCAGATGATAAAAATCATTCTTCGGTTGCCTCAGAATTAACTCCCCCAGCTATGTGCCACATTAACCCAGGCTACCGAGGACCCAATTCTGCCTGCGGGCCCGATGAACCTGCCTGAACGACTCAGATGAGAAGTACAAGCCTCCCTGTGAGGCACTTCAAAGGCAGACTTAGGCACTCTCCGGACAGAGCCGGTACGAATAACTCTGAAGCCAGACATTGACATTCCTCGAATTTGTCAGTATCCCATCCCCCGAGAAGCTCTGCTGGGCCTCCAGAATCTTATCAACACATTTGTGCGGTTGGGAGTGTTGGTTCGCACTAAGTCCCCTTTCAACACCCCCATTCTGCTTGTTAGAAAACCTGACCTGGATCCAGAGGGAAAACCGGTATACCAATTTGTCCAGGACTTGTGTGCAGTGAATAAAGTCATCCAGGCTAGACACAATGTGGTGCCTAATCTCCACACTATCCTGACTGCCATTCCAGCAGGTACTGCTTGCTATTCAGTAATAGACTTGTGTAAGGCCTTTTTCAGTAGATCAAGATGGTTGGGATATCTTTGCATTTACATGGACGGATCCAAAGACCGGGAGAGCAGAGCAGCTGATCTGGACTCTGCTACCACAAGGATATGTTGAATCACCAACTACCTGTTCGAGTGCAAGAACAAGACACTTGCATTCATCACACCTGAGTCAAGCTAGCCCCTAGGCCGGGGCCAGAAGCAGACGACTCCGGACCTCGAGGGAGCCCCGCCAGCTCTTCCCACCGCGACCCGGAAGAGCCTGAAGCAGACAATACCTGGAAGGCTGAGCCTCTCAAGGGACTAAAGCTCCTGTTCCAATGGAATAAGTCCTGAGACTCTACTGACTATGAATTTCTGGGTGGTGATACAATGGTTATTTGCTTTTAGTTTGCCCTTTGTACATGCCAACCCCCACCCAGCAGTTGGATCTTTACAGCGACTGGTCACATTGGGACACCTGTCTGATTGCTGGCTGTGCCATCAAACTCGTTCTGATGAAGGAATAGGGTTGTGGGCTGTTCCTGCAAATCTCTCCGAAGTACTCTCCTTGCAGGTAGTACAAAAAACTGAATGGACGTGGGAAATACCAGTATGATAAAGTTTGGTATTACTGGGCGGCTAAGGGAGTCCTTCTTTTTGATATCCTTGGAATTGGGTATAACCCGCCCCTGTTTGGAAAATACTAAAGGAATTGGGAAAGAGGTAGACTACTTTTCCCTTGAGGCCCGTGACCAAACCCTTCGGTTTGATGTCGGAACTGGAACCTTTTCCCCTTTAAATACTTTTAAGAATGCCCAGACGCCCCCTTGCCTCCTACATGGGGCTTTTACTGTAAGATAAAGGCATTCTTTATCAAGGGAAATGGTTCCCCTCATTCCTCCCATTGGGCCCCATAAATAACACACATATGTTTTATATGGATATTTACTCTGGTGTTGTGTTGCCTCACCCATTCCTTGGAAAGGTGTCTGGATGCCCACAGCCCATGGGATCGCTTGCAAGTTTACACCTAACTTGTTTGCTGTTATGTATTGTGGGGGCATTCTAAATGCTACCCATGCCCTGGGACACTTAAATATCTCCCATTGAAGGTGCCAGGACTGCATAATAGGTAGAACCAAGCAGTGGGATGTGTCAGTGGCTTGGCGCCACCGAGTTGCGGGTAATACCCTTACTCTCTATTTGGAGACCCCTGGCTTGTATTTTATCTGTGGCCATAGCACCTACAAAGCTCTCCCTCCCAGCTGGCAGGGTTAGTGTGGTGTGGCCTGGGTGTTGCCTGATGTTCAAATCAGCAACACGTTAGACTCCAGTCAGATCCTCAACCTGGGAAGCTATTCTCACAAGCTTTTTACCCCCTCCATGAGGACTAGAACCAAGCGTGCTAAGAATCCCTTAGTTGTCAGGCAAACAGGATTCCATTCCTTTGTTCATGCGCTCATTCCTGGGATAGGGGTAGCTGAACTAGAAAAAAGCAATTGTAAACCTTTCTACAAAGCTCGAAAAAAACAGCTAATGCATCAATAGACACTTTTCAAAAGTTGCAATGAGAGATTGATGAAGTAGCAAAAGTGGCTATGCAAAATAGACGTGTGCTAGATACCATGAATGCTGAATTGGGGGGGGGGGGAAACTGTGCTCGCATCGAAAAAAGACTGTGTTTAATTAACACCTCCGGCTAATTGAAAAAGGATTTACAAGCTAAAAATTCTGCTGTGTTTCCATGCTGTGTCTCCTTGATTACAAAAAACCATAGTTTGAGACTCCTCCCAGAACTTGTCAGGTTTACTGGCCTCTCCGTACACGAATGTACAATGGATATCTCCGTTCTTCCTATTATTGTTTGGTATAAATCAATTCTCAAATTCTGTTAATCTGGAACCAAAGGACCGCGTCCGTTAAAAAAAAAACAAAAAAAACCCAGTAACTTGTCTCTGCAGCTTGACAAATTACAAACAGACCTGACAATCGGCTGTCAGGCCCGAACAGGGGGGGACTGTGAAAGATTGACTGGTAAGCCCCCTTAACACACAAGCCAGCATAGGGAGCAGAACCTCACACACAGTACCCATGAACTTTTAAATACCTTTTTCTTCGAACCTCAAATCAGAGAAAAAACATGCTTCAAAACCATTTTTAAAAAAACAACTGAACAAGATAACAGAGTGCAAGGTTGACACCCTATCCAATCAAGTTTAAGCACAGCCAAAGATCTGTCTAAAAGTTAAAAAGCTGTGAACACGTTGGAACAAGCTTTGTACCAAAGGTCAAGGCTCCCTTTCTTCGCAGAATAAAGCACTTTCCTTAACCCTGTCAAGCCCTTAGCTGGCTCTCAGCTAGCAAAACCCGATATTTCGACACAAGACCACCTAGCCGCGCACGGCACCTAGGAGCAAGAGGAACGTGTTTGGCCGTTCTGGACCAGCGCTTCTGCCACAATTTGTCTCGCCTATACTCTCTTTTTAATTGGCCCGGTTCGCTTCATAACTGACTGACCCAGGTCCCTGTCAACCAGCACCCAAAAAAAAAAAAATAAAAAAACAACAACAAAAAAAAAAAAAAAAAAAAAACAGAATGCCCTGAACCACAGAGCCGTGAGTCTGTACCAAGGCCACAAGCCGACACACCCAAATGATCAACAGTCACACCACAACAGTCCAATAGAGGTCAAGCTTAGGAGGGTCATGTCAAAGGCACCAAGAATCCACGGACTATGTGGGCCATGGCATCCATCACTTTAAAAGGGGGAAGTGTCCAAGGTATTGTTCCCCCCGTTTGAACTTAGCGCAAAAGTGGGGATCTGCCATGACCCTCAAAGCTAAATCCTAAGCTAAGATCTGATAGGCACTGTCACCGACCAATGCCAAATATAGTTGGCAGCACTCTATGTCCCCCACAAACCTTCCCTGGGAACCCAAACCCAAAATCACCTTCCGTCTTAAAACTAGGAGAATAACGCATCCCCCACCTTCTATCTCGACTCCGCAGATTCACTTTCCCCTCCTCGCTAGTTACGCACGATGAACACACTGAATACCAAACTACTCCTTGAGTCTTAAAACCAGATAGAGGAATTAACCCTTCCCTCCCCGACCTCCTTCCCCCCACCAATCCCTGCGTGAAGTTCAACCCAATCCCCTTGGGCCTAAAAACAAGAGAAAAAAATTCAGCTTCCTTAAAAAGAAACTATAATTAAAGATAAGTAAAAAGTTACTCTGTAAAATCAGAATGTGAATGTTTACAGGTAATCAAAGTCATAATAGCCTAGAGGGACGTCCCTCCCCCCTAGCCTGAAGATGCAAGTTACAGCAAACAGATGTAAAAATCCTCCACACAAATACACATCACAATTAAAAAAAAACAAACAAGACAATCGCCATTTTCTAGCTATAACCTTACTAATTTTAAACATGAGAGACGTTCAGAAAATGGAGAAACCTGGCGATGTCTGGTCAGCTCTTCAGCCCAACCCAAGAGGAACAACGAACAAAAACAAACAGCACAAACAAAAGACTTCGCTACCAACCCAATGATGTTGAAAAAGTATTGCTTCCCTGCCATTGTCCTCTGGTCATAAGGTGCAGCCAGGTTTCACTGAGCTCTAACCCCTTTACAGTAAAAAGAAATAACCCTTAACTACTATCGTTATGCACTAGGATGGCCTCCCATTTTATCACCATAAGACAAGAGACAGCCAAGGGAGTGGGAGCAGAGTCTTGGGGATTGGAAAAAAGGCAGATGAGGACTCTGGAAAAGGCAGGCAATGAGGTGGCAGGCCCACAGTTCAGGACGGCCATGGACCCCACCCACCTCCATTTCTACAGAGCTTTCGTCAACTCCCGTGTGAACGAATGAAATTTCTCCCATCGACCACAGAATCCATGTAGTCTGTGAAATTCAAGGCACTCATGAAGGACCTGTCTAACTAGAAAAATGTGCTGGTATACGCAATCAGAGAAACCTCCTAAAAGCACATGGCATGCAAAGAATGCTTTTGCCATAATATACTTAATACTAGTTCTCCAAAACAAAATAATAACTACACCTAGACAAGATAGGACGTTTTGTTTGGGAGAACTACCTGTTGAGCTTAAAGCCCAAGCCACTCATTGCCCAGTCAGGCTTGGGTAAGAGACTGAAGCCGTCGATCTGAACCAATAGTTCCTATAATGTAGTTTTTCAGTCAAGATAAGGATTCAGATCTATAAGATATGTAATATGTTTAGAGCTGTGAAATGCTTGTAAGTTGCTGCATGTATAATTTTCACTGAGTAATGTCTAATTCCAAGCTGTAAGTACCATAATGTAAGTTGCTATAACCTTGAAAATGTTGTGAACTTGTAGCCGGCATGGGAAATTCATCTCCCTCACCACTACTCACCAGAAGGGCTAATTAAAAATAGATAGAGGCCATCAAGGATAGCCTCCTAATACAAACAATCAGTTAATTCCCCATCCCCTTGGAAATGCTACGTGCAAGGAAAGCATCGTACTGGACTTGGAAAATTTTCTTGGGTAGCTTGCTTTTATTTTCTCATTAAGTCTTCCATTCTTTTGCTGTTTAAACTCTCACGCCGGCCAGAGCCACCAAAACGGAAGCCAGAGATCTCAGGGCTGCCTCCTGGGCTCCACCCTGAAAGATGCTTGAGTTAAGAGTCATACAACTCTGCACACTGGGGATCTAGAGGTAACTCATTTGTGGTTTATATTTTGCTGCTTAACTTTAAATAACTCATTGGTCTTTTTCCTATGTTAAAAGTCCTTTACATACTAATTACAGATGGCTCAATTGTGTGTCTTTAGATACCAAAATTCATCTGGGTAAGTGACTGCTCCTTGACCGGAAGGAAAACCTGACATGGTTGTGAGATTTTCGTGAAAGACAATATTATCAAGCAGAAGTGTCCAGTTGTCTGGGTGACAAAGCGATAGTCGTAAGGGGAACAGTCTGTGCGTTCACAGTAAGAACGTTATAGTGACATCAGTTTGGGCCTCAGTGTTCCTGCTCTTTTTTGAACAAGCCTGACCCCCTAGGTATAGGCACTATAATCATGAGCCATCTCCCAGACACGGCATGACGACTAGTGACACACTTAGGTTGTTGCTTGCAAAGCTATGGTCGGACAAAAAGGTAAAAAAGTGAAAAAAAAAAACAATCAACATACTCCTAAATCAAAGCATAGCTGTACTCAACAAAGTTAAGTTAGACTAACTAGGTGTAATGGAGTACACGATGTACTCACAGCTTCCTCGTTCTCCCCCACTCCCCATCTCAGTGCATAGTACCTGCACGCACACCAGACGTTCCAGGGTGTGGGGCTTTGGTCAATGTCATGTGTCTGTTTTTAAATCTCACAGACTAAAACCTAACGCACCCCCACGATCATAGTACCAAATATGCCTTCTGGGATATTACATTCACACAAGAGAGCAGGCCTCTCACCTCATCGTGTAAAGTCTCCAATCTGACCCAGAGATAGAGGGCTGTGCATTCTCAATCATCCCAGCAGGACCTACAACAGACACTGTCAAACAGTCTCACACCCTTCTGGGTCTCAAATTGCTCCTGGCTCTTCAATCATCCAGCCCTGGAGATAGGACATTTCCCCAGAAGCTCTATCCCGAAAGACTCAACCTCTCTGCCCCAGATCCATCAAGTAAGACCACTAAAAAAGTTCAATCTCCTTCAGGCACATCAAAAGTCCCAGCCACTTTCCATAAACGGTAGAGGGGGACTAGCCCGCACCTCGTTAACTCAGATCCCAGCTAAAGGAATATATAGCTAGCAGCTACCCACCTAAAATCCCTTGAAATAAACTGTGTGCCGCTGTGATTCCCGACCTTCCCCACAGCCCCACTCATTTGCCCTTACCTCAGTGTCTGTCTTTTTTCTGAGTGATACCAGCATTTCCGCAGCCTCTGCCCAGCACTGCTTTGGGCAGGGCCCAGAGCTCCCTCATCCACCACATACACCACACTCTTCTAACTCCAGCAAAACTGATGCCCTCTATCCGTAGCTCTTTTAATTAACCTTCAGCCTCTTATGCTGCTCCCACATAGCCACTCTAGGCAGCTTGGAGACTCCTCTACTGCCCCCTTCTGCATGAGCTGTCGGCTGAGCGTTCGAGGTCCTCATAGCCCTAAGTCCATCTCCTCACAGCCAGGCCTTAACACAGTACAATCGAAGTACTATACTTAAATCAACAAGTTTACTTCAGGCTGATACTAGACTTATAAAAGTACAAAATAAACTCATTGAGTCTGAATTGCACCTGGAACGGACATAACTGGAATCGCCTGGTGCTATGAGTTTTGTGTATTTTCAAGCTCTTTGGTTACCAGAAAGTGCATGCTAGAAAGGGCCTCGCACTGTTGAAAGTTTGCTTGTGTTACGCTGATCAATATGTCTAACCCATCCAGGCTACACTGAGGTCTAGCTCTAAACCCTGCTTTTAGGTCAATGCATAGCATGCCAAACCCTCAGTCATGAGCCTCGAAAGCATATAACTCAGAGGCACAAGTCCCTTTCTTCCAGGAGGAAAAGCAGATTTTCCCTGCTGTCTATACAGGACATAGCTGATTTCTCCACTCACCGATGCTATTGGCCAGCCAGATGTGGCGAGGAGCGAACAACCCCTGCTCATAAACCCCACCTACTGTTCTCAAATGGGGGTATAGCCAG
>NC_133769.1:168150184-168210128 GCF_003597395.2 Chelonoidis abingdonii | reverse complement strand
CCACAAGCTCACACCCAAAATGATCAACAGTCACACCACAACAGTCCAATAGAGGCAAGCATTAGGAGGTCATGTCAGGCACAAATCACGGACTAGTGTGGCCATGCACCATCACTTTAAAAAGTGGGAAGTGCCAAGGTATTGTTCCCCCCGTTTGAACTTTAGCGCAAAAAGTGGGACTGCCATGGACAGCTCCTAAAAGCTAACCTAAGCTAGAATCTGATAGGCCACTGCACCGAGCCAATGCCAAATAAGTGTTGCAACCCGTCCCAAACTCTATGTTGAACCCCCACCAAAATCCTTCGCTGGAAAACCATAGACCCAAATCACCCCCTTCCGTTCTTAAACTACGAAAACCTCCCCTCCTCCTTAATCGACCCAGTTTCCACTTCCCCTGTAGGTACGCACATCGAGATCCGAACAATACTCCTGAGTCTTAACAAACCAGATAGGAGAATTAACCCTTCCCTCCCCGACCTCTCTTCCTCCCACCAATCCCTGCGTGATCAGAACCCAATCCCCTTGGGCCCTAAAAACAAGAGAAAAAAATATCAGCCTTCCTTAAAAGAAAGCTTAATTAAAGAAAGTAAAAATTACTCTGTAAATCAGATGTGAATGACAGGTAATCAAATCATATAGCCTAGAGGACTGTCCCTCCCCCCACAGCCTGAGATTCAAGTTATCAGGCAAACAGAGTAAAAATCCTCCAGCAAATACACATTCACAAGTTAAAAAAAAACAAACAAGACAATACGCCTTTTCTAGCTATACCTTACTATTTTAAACAGGAGAGACTGTTTCAGAAAGATGGAGAAACCGGCGTATGTCGGTCACTCTTCAGCCCAACCCAAGAGGGAACAACGAACAAAAACAAACAGCACAAACAAAGACTTCCCTCCACCAAGATTTGAAAGTATCTTGTCCCCCCATTGGTCCTCTGGTCAAGTGTCAGCCAGGTTCACTGAGCTTCTTAACCCTTTACAGGTAAAAGAGACATTAACCCTTAACTATCTATCTGTTTATGACAGGAGGCCTCCCACTTTTTATCAGCCATAAGAGCAAGAGACAGCAGGGAGTGGGAGGCAGAGTCTTGGGGATATTGGAAAAGGCAGCATGAGGACTCTGGGGAAAAGGGCAGCATGAGGGTGCAGGCCCACAGTTCAGGAGCCCATGGACCCCACCCTATCCTCCATTTTTACAGAGCTTTCGTCACTCCTGTGGAAGGAATGAGATTGTCTCCCATGTAGCCAGGAGTAATTCCATGTAGTGCTGTGAAATTCAGGACACTCATGAAGACCTTGTCTATACTAGAAAAAAATGTGCTGGTATAGCTATCAGGAAGACCTCCTAAAGCACATGCAGCAAAGAATGCTTTTGCCAGTATACTTTATACTAGTTCTCCAAACAAAATAAACTACCCTGACAAGAGGACTGTTTTGTTGGTAGAACTACTGTGATGCTGGTAAGCCACATGCCAGCTCTTGCCCAGGTTGCAGGCTTGGGTAAGAACTGAAGCTCTCACTGGAAACCAAATCAGTTCCCCTATATGTTAGTTTTTCTTCAAGATAGGATTCAGATCTTATAAGAATGTATTTAGTGTTTAGAGTCTGTGAAATGCTTGTAAGTTGCTGCATGTATCAATTTCACTGGTAATGTCTATAGTCCAAGCTGTAAGTATATATGTAAGGTTTGCTTTATAACTTTGAAAATGTTGGCTCTGAACTTGTGAGCCTAGGCATGGGAATCATTCTCCCATCTCCATCCACCCAGAAGGGCTATAAAATCAGATAGGCCATCAAGGAATACCTCAATACAAACAATCAGTTAATTTCCCCATCCCACCTTGGAAATGCTACGTGCAAGGAAGCATGTACTGTGGACTTGGAAGATTTTCTTGTGACTTTGTTTTATTTTCTTCATTCAGCTTCCATTTCTTTGCTGTTTGAACTCTCACAGGGCCAGAGCCACCAAACTGAAGCCAGAGATCTCCAGGGGCTGCCTCCTGGGTCCACCCTGAAAGATGCTTTGAGTTGAGAGATCATTACAACTCTGTCACACTGGGGATCTAGATGGTAACTCATTTGTGTTTATATGTTTGCTTGCTTTAACTTGTAAATAACTCATTTCTTTTTCCTAGTTAAAAAGCCTTTACATAGCTTATTACAGGATTGGCTACAATTGTTGTCTTTAGGATACCAATTCATCTGGGGTAAGTGACTGCTCTCTTGGGACTGGAAGGAACCTGAGCATGGTGTGATTTTTCGTGTAAATGACCATTTATCACAAAGTTCAGTTTGTCTGGGTGACAAGGAGAGTCTAAGGGGACAGTCTGTGACTTCACAGTAAGACTGTTATAGTGACCATCAGTTTGGGGGTGTCTGCTCTGTTTTTGACAGCCTGCCCTGAGGTAGGCACTTATAATCATGAGCCACTCCAGACAGCATGACGACTGTAGCTACACTAGGGTTGTTGCTGGCAGAGCTATGTCAGTCAAAAGGTAAGGGAGGGAAAAAAACAAAACAATCACACTCCTAATCAACATAGCTGTACTCACAAAAGGTTTAAGTTTAGACCAGGTGTAATGGAGTACACTGATGTCTCACAAGCTTCCTCGTTTCCCCCACTTCCCCCATCTCAGTGCATAGTACCTGCACGCACACAGACTGTTTGTGGTGGGTCTTTGTCATGTCATTGTCTTGTTTTTTAAATCTCACAGACTAAAACCCTCACACCAGAACCGCCTTCTGGGATATACATCCAACAGGGGGCCTCTCAGCCTCATCTGTAAAGTCTCTCAATCTGACCCAGAGATAAGGCTGCATTCTTCAATCATCCCAGCAGGACCTATCACAGTACACTGTTTCAAACAGTCTCAACCCCTTCTGGGTTCTCAAATTGTCCTGGCTCTTCAACAGTCTCAGCCCTGGTATAGGACCATGTTCCCCAGAGCTCTCTCCCTGAAGACTCCAAGCCTCTCTGGCCCCAGATCATCAAGTAGGCCACTAAAATAGTTCAAGTCTCCTTCTAGGGCACATCAAAGTCCAGGCCACTTTCCCAGTAACTGGTAGAGTGGGGAGCTAGGCCCGCCCTCTACTCCAGATCCCAGCTAAGGAATACTATAGCTAGCAGCTATCCACTAAATCCCTTTGAATAAACTGTGTTGCTGCTGTGATTCCCTGGGCCACTTCCCCACAGCCCCAGCTCATTCTTTGCCCTTACCTCAGTGTCTTGTCCTGATTGAGTACCAGCATTTCCTCAGCCTCTGCCAGCACTGCTTTGTGCAGGGGCCCAGAGCTCCCTCAGCCAGCCAGGCATACCATCCACACTCTTCTAACTCCAGCAGAAAACTGATTGCCCTCTCTCCTGTAGCTCTTTTTATATTAACCTGCAGCCTCTGTGATTGGCTGCTTCCCACATAGCCACTCTAGGCAGCTTGGAGGAGCTCTCTACTGCCCCCTTCTGCAGTGAGCTGTGGCTGAGCTTCGAGGTCTCAAGCCCTAGTCCACTCCTTCACACCAGGCCTTACATCAGTACAAATCTGAAGTAGCTATACTTAAATCAACAAGTTTACTTCAGGCTGATACTAGACTAAATAAGTACAGAATTTAACTCATTGATCTGAATTGCACTGGAACTGGACATGAACTGAATCCTGGTGCTAATATAGAGTTTTGCTTGTATTTCAGCCTTTGGGTTTACCAGGGATAAGGCATGCTTAGAAGAGGGCCTTCACTGTTGAAGTTTGCTTGTGTTACGCTATCAATATGTCTAAACCCAGCCAGGGCTACACTGAGTCTTAGCTCTAAACCCTGCTTTTAGGGCAATGCATAGCAGTGCCACCTCAGTCAGAGCCGAATGCATAGTAACTCAGAGGCACAAGTCCTTTCTTCCAGGAGGAAAGCAGTTTCCTGCTGTGCTATACAGGACATAGCTGATTTCTCCACTCACTCTATGCTTTGCCAGCCAGGATGTGGCGAGGAGCTGAGCCAAGCCTCTGCCAAAACCCCAACCTACTTGCTCATGGTGGGGTATAGCAGCTGTGTGGAGCCTGCTTTCAAGCTGGGCCCGTGCCTCCTGTCTGGTAAGTCCTGCATAATTACACAGGGAGGAGTGAATTAACCCTTTCCCTCCCACTGCTTACTCCCATTCATAGCCACATAAGGGTCAGACTGTCACTGAGCCCTAGCGTATATCTACATTGCAATAAAAGACCTGTAACATGGTTGCAGCTGGCCAGGTCAACTGACAGGCTCACAGAGCTCAGGCTGGGGGGCTAAAAGCTGTAGTGTAGATGTTCAGACTCAGGCTGGAGCCTGAGCCCTGCGAAACCATGTCAATTCACCCAGGCTCCAAGACTGGATGCTGCAGGGTTTTTTACTGCGTGTGGACATACCCTTAGAAAGTATTATAAACCACCTGTTTGTGCAAGCTATTCTTTCACCTCTAGGTCTGGAATCCTTAACAGCCAGCCCACATGCCAGGTTCCCTTGCTCCAAACTGGCATTAAGGCAAAGTTCAGCCCATTGTGCTATTGCTTAGACTGCTGATGAGAAGGGATGGCCCTCAGTCCAGATTCATTGGGATGGCTTTAAGGTACAACACAGCAGGTTACTGTTAAGAACCAGGATATCTATGCAACTCAAGCAACCTCCTTGGTACCAAATGGAAAAAAAAACAGAAAAAAAAATCATATTCTTTTCCATTTTCTCCCCTCCCCCTTTTTAAATGAGTGTTTTTACTAGATAAGTGAATGCAGCAGATGTTGCCTGAGTCTTTATTGCAGGGATTGACAAAGTGGCTATAAGTATGGCACATACAAGGAGAATGCTTCTTTATGACCCAGTAGCAAGAACTGATATGATATACATCCCAATTTCCTTTTGTCTTGCAAAGGAGAGAGTGTTTGTTCATTTAGTACTGATTTAAGCTTGTGGGGAAAAATCCTACTCCATCTCGGTGTAAATGTCTTCTCTCTCACATAAAACTATTTTAGGTGCTGTATAAAGTATATCTGAATAAGATATATGATTTCTTAAAAAAAAATAAATAAGACCTGCTGCTAGAGCACCTCCTTATGGCTGCATGTGGGGAAGAGCTGTGCCTGGTCTGACACTCCCTTCTTTCTCTTGCTCATGCTGTGGATCCTCTCACACTCCAGGAGTTACAGTGCTTTCTCTTTTTGAGTCAGGCTGCTCCCTCTTCATGCCTTGTCCCTCCAGCTAGATCACTATGGGTACATCTACACTGAGATGAAGGAGAGTTCTAGAGTCCAGGCTTTAGGCCTGGTCCAAATCTCTACACCACAGTTAAACAGGCCCATAGCTTGAGACTTGCAAGCTTAAGTCAGCTGACATGGGCTACCCATGGGTGTTTAATTGCAGAGTAAACATACCCCAAAAGGGGGAAAACACATAGGGTATCAGAGTCTTTGCATATGACCTGCCTGAGGCACTCTTCCAATTCATTATCCAGACAGACTGTACCACTTCCCCAGTGGCTTGTAGAAGAATCTGGGCCTAGCCACTGCTCTGGGTTCCAGCTCAGGAACCTTCAACCAGAAGCCAAGACCTGTGCCATCCCAAACCTTGCTGATGTTTCCTGAGCCTTTTCCTACTCCACCTCTATCAAATTTCCTTCTCCACCACCTCTCTAGGCCCACCTTTCCCTCTAGGCTGCAGTTCTAGGGCTTCTCCTTTCCTCTTTGGCTTCCACAAGACAATCTTCAGCTGCCTTCACTGCTTGGTCTTATCTCAGCCCTGCCTGCTCCTGCTTAGTTGGGCTGTGCCCTCAATCAAGGATTGCCTGTCAAGACTAACTCTCCCTCAGGTGTGGCCTGTCAGGTTTTTTAGCCCCTTCTGAGTCATGTTAACCCTTTCTGAGCTTAACTTTTCAAAAGCCACTAGTGCTGTTCAGTGACACAATTTTTGGGAGCCCAACTTGAGATAACTTGAAGATGCATGATGTTCACAAATTGCCAAAGTTCTGCTTTCTGAAAATCTGGCCTCTTTAAAGGGATCTCAGATTTGGTATCTAAAAATTGATGCCACTAATCACTTTTGGAAATCTAGGCCTGGATGTTAAAAGCTGGCGATTTCTGCGAGAATTCCACATTGTCACGCTTCTCACTGCTGCTCAAAATTCCTATTAGTGAGTTGTAAGAATACCACACAGTACTTTTGCCTGTACCACTGCTATGCTATGGCTGTTATTTCAAATTCTGCTACTTAAGCTTCTCTGTTCTTCTGGGACTACTGCGTAAAATTCAGAGTGAACATTAAAACGTGGCTGCAATTCAGTGGTGTGTTTGCACTAAAAACAGACAAACCCTATGCTGTTCAAGATTCCCTGCCCATAAGGGGATTCTCTACCCATGTAGAACTGCTGTAGCAATTTCTAAACTGCACACCACCTCAGCCACCAACATAAGAGGCATAATGGGGAAAGGGAATGTGGCCAGGGTTTTTCTGTAAAAATTCCTGGCTACCAAAACTGCCCCCTAGGGTCAGAGGCAGATGGTGGCGGCTCCAAGCTATGCCTGTGGATAGACCAATTGCTCACTGGCTCTAGTACATTTGCAAAGCCCTTCCCCAAGCTATAGTCTGTTTTCATCAGACACAGCCATGGATCTGGGCCTAAACAAAATTGTATAAAATAAAAACAAACCAGGGAGCACGCAGGCAGTGTGCACACACACGAGTGTAAAAACACTGAACAGTTTGGGATTTTTACCTACATCATTTCAGCAAATTTATTTCCACACTAGACTCAAACACTCAGAGCCAGAGGGTGGATGCAAAGGTAAATGCTCAACCTTTCGAGGGCTTGAGGGCTCTGCTGGTATGTTTTGAAATGCAATAAAGAAAAAGAGGTGGGGTTGGAGAGAGGAAGGAGTAACCTTTCAGGAGTATATTTGGGGAAGAAGGACACTAGCGCTACTTAGGACAATCCATATGCAAAAGCTACCAAAATCTTGGCTTGCTTTCAAATTATAGACATGGAAATGTGCTGTTAAATACTGTCACATCTCCAAAGGTTCCACCAATTAGAAGAAGAAAGTCATCCTTAGCTATAAGGAAAATGGCAGCTGTTGTTTACATTAAAAGTCAGTATGTATGTTTGAGATATAGATATATATATTTTCACTCAGTGATATACATATCAGTTTTGAGCAGAGATGCCCAGAGCTTTGTTGCTGAACTGTCACTTAGAGAGGAAACAACAATTTACATGAAAAAGGAAAAGCAGAAGATGAGTGGCCGAGAAGCTAGGCATATATAAAAGCAATCTGAACATGCTCAATGGGGATGGGACTGTCTGTCCCCCACAACTCCCACACCAAGACAACTCAATTTGTTGATCACTGAATACCCACCAGTGACAACACAATAATGAGATGTAAATTGGGCCCTTTCAGAATAGTGACTAAAACGTGAAAATCACATTCTATAGAAACAGACAGATAGGTGTCTGAACTGCAGCCTTTCCTTCCCAAAAGGTTAACCGAATTTGCTGCTGAAGACAACAGTGCTGCAGTAACCCTGGCAGAGGACGTAGCTTTTTAAATCGTGCACAGACTCCTGAGTCAGTGAAATGTTTGACAGGGAATAATACGGATTGGCAGCATTGCTGGATGTGTGTTTCAAGGGCAGAATTGAAATCATACTCCCAGACAGTACAAACATAGATCATTAAAAGGTATTCTTATAAATACAGTGCTGCAGGAAGCAGGCCAATTATCCTCCTTCTCCTAGTGCAGAACTTGTACATCTAGCCAAGTTCCCAGGGTAACATGACAGAGTGGAAAAGTGACTAAATAAATAGTTCAGAACCTTCATATTGTTCTTAATGGAACACTGATAGGAGCAATTTGGGGAAAGCATTTCATGAGGCTTTATGTATCAAACTCGATTGGAAAGGCACTACGAACTTAATCTGCCTCTGTCTCAGGGGAGTATATTTGCACAATTATCAGTATAGATCAGTTCGCAGGTATACATTTTATTTCATGGGAAAGTATTGCCAACTCTAGCAGTGGTGGGTGTTTTTCCTATATAAATCCCTGTTACTCAGGACTTCTATGTAGAGGTGATGGCACTATGCAGCCAAAGCAAGCCTTGCTTCCCTCCACAATGAATCTGGAAGATGCTCCAGACTGAGCAGTGCATCCGTGCCTCCAGGTTACACACCTCAGAGAAGCAGAGAGCTGTGAGAGAAAAGTTTGATTAAAAAACAAACTTCATGACCTCTAGTTACCAGATATTAACAGCCTGATTTTCAGAAGCGTTGAGCCCCCATTGACTTTAGTGGAAATTATGGATGTTCAACAGCTCTGAAAATCAGGACATAAAGCTCTAGGAAGGCAGAATGAGCATTC
The DNA here is from genome assembly GCF_003597395.2 of Chelonoidis abingdonii. Lineage (NCBI taxonomy): Eukaryota > Metazoa > Chordata > Testudines > Testudinidae > Chelonoidis > Chelonoidis abingdonii. Next base: position 168,201,754 of record NC_133769.1, on the reverse strand, counting down.
TACCAGCTAAAGGCTCCTACTCTGACAGAACGGCACTGTTGTCTTCCTGCTATATAACTCCAAAGGATTATATTAACAAAGGTTTTAAAACATGAAAAGTATCTGTTAAACTCAACCTGGCTGTACTTACCTAAAACAATTCACGCTGTTTGCAGGTGTTGGTCCTTCTGGAGAATGATCAACTCAGTTTTGCTAACTCATTGAGGCAGGTGGCTTGTTACTCTCTATCCAGACGAAAGGGAGATGGAACGAGATCTAGGCTGTGAGCTGAGCAGACCTCGAGGAAGAATCTTAAGAGTAACCAAGCCTGGGAACAAGTTTGAGCTGAAAATTGTTAAATTGCTAATTCAAAATTTGTTAATAAAGCCAAAGACCAGGAAGGGGGCTTGATTAAGCATGTGTACCATGTTTTAAAATACATTGGGATAGGCACTTGCTCACAAGAGTATATGGCTCTCAGACCAAGAGAGAAGAGCCAACATTGGTAGATGCCAGATATTAAAAGATAAACACCCAGACTGATTTCAGCGAGGTTCAGCAAAGTTGAGAGCTGGACTATCAATTTTTAAACAGGTTTTCATCCATTTCAGCCATTAGCGTTCTCCCAAGTAATGTGAGGCCACAAACTGGTGAGGGATTAGAAAACAAGAAAGAAAAAGAGAAGCTTTTATTCTTATGAATCTCTTCTTGTCCCCAAACTGCACAACAAGTGGAAAAAAGGCACATGCCCAGTCAATATTACGATATGGAAATCACATGTGAACTAAGAGCCAAATCCAAAGCTTGTTGAAGTAAATAGACAGAGTCTCATTGACTCCAATGGATTTTAGATCAAATACTAAGCTTATAGTGGGCCCCTAAAAAAAAAACCCCATGGGTTCTGCCAAACTCTGTACTACACAGAAAAATCCAGGCTACATATGATTGTTACTAATTCATTTTGGAAGCATGCCAGTTACTTGCTATACATTGGAGGAGGCAAGGATCTAATCATTTCTAGAGTGACAAGTCCAAAATGATAGAGAACATTGTTGTTATTACAATGATCTATTCCTGTTGCTTTTCTCATTTTTCTCTTTCATCATAGTGATACAGATAAGATAGATTACTGTTGTAAATCACAACAAAAAATATGGTTTTCTACAGCCCTTTTAACCTTTCCTGTTCAAAGTTCTATGCCAAAACACCATTTCCTAACTTGTTAGCTTCACTCCTGCTACTAGATCTTGTGCAATAAATTTGGGTACCAAATGCATAGACTACAATTCTCAAATTTGGGAGCCAAAAGTTAGGAACTAAAATCCAAATTTGTCCAGCTAAATATATGCTTTGGTGTTTAAATACGGATTTTAGTGTCTACTCCAAAGCTCATTGAAGTCAGTGGGAGTCTAGGGATTCCAATGTGCTTTGGATTTAGGATCATTGTATCTAATGTCAGACATCCTGTTCATGCAATTACATGGATCAGTTGGCTGCGATTTAATAAGTGGAAACAATGGAGGTCGAAGTTTCTTTGCAGAGCTGTAGCTTGTCACCACTTCCTCACTATCCAAACTCTGTGGCCCAATGGAGAGAGATTCTCCTAAGTATATGATGCTGCCACCTCTGCTGGAACTACTCAAAACTTTTAATTCCAGAAATTTTGACCAAAAAAAATCTGATTTTATTTAAACTCAGCTTATAGGGTGGTCAAAACTTTTGGAAACCTTTAAATTTCCTTAAAGAAATAAAAAAATCTCTGCAAAAGTACCAGGTAACTGGTTGAACTAACCTGACATGTTTTATTACATGCAGGTAAAAACTAGTAGTGCATTTCCATTCAGTATTATTTTATTATTAACAATATTGTTATTGTGTCCGAGAACTGACATTTTAATTTCTTGTTTCCAAATAGAGTGGAACCCATCTATAAGATGTTTCTGCCATAGGAAATTTTGTGGCCGTATTTCGCAATGATGTTGCCAGCAGTGCAAGCTCTAGTATTGAGTAGGTCCAGGCAATTTTACGGCACAGTGTCACCTAACCCTGTTCTGAGCTGGATTAGATGCCACAGTGCAAACTTATGACTCTGTCTAGTCTGGATCTGGCACAATTCAGGGGAGGGAGGGGGGAAGCACACAGCTGCTGAGGAATAAATAGCAATTCTAGGGTGTGATCCCATATTACTGAAGTTAATGGCAAAGCTTCCATAGACTTTAATGGTGCAGGATCATGACCTTATAGTATAGGTCAGGTCACAGTGAAACCCTTGGTCTACATACAGTTCTTGTACCAATTTAACTCTTTCAGTTAGGGGGTATGATTTTGTCATCAGAATATTTTAAATCCGTACAACCACTAGTGTTAATACATCTCTACTGGCATAATGGTGCCTTATAGGAGTATAGCTTACTGCTGTGAGGGAAGGAGAATAATATATATTGGTATAAGCCCCTGTATACTAAAATAACTGCCGCCACACTTGGTTGGTTGTACCATCTTAACTGAACTAGTATAGTTCAAGTGGTATAACGTGTTTGCAGACTAATCCTTGGAGTACAGTGAAAGTCCTGAGTAGCTTACTTGTATTTTAACAGACTTTCAATATTCCTTGTAATGAAACTTCACTCAACTTATACTGAAATTCAGTGTCAAAAGGAGGTCTCTTTGGCATTTGCTTTCAGGGAGATAAGTGCTGTCATCCAAGGGCATCATGACCTCCTCCTCCTCTGCTCTTGCTGAACAGAAAAGAGTGGGGGTGGGGCGGGGGGAAGAAGTTGCCAATAGGTAAAATTTCCAAAAGGACCTAAATTACTTTGGTGTTTTTGAGAATGAGACTTGAGCCCTTCTGAAAATGTTCCCCGATGTTTCATGGAGAGAGGGGTAATGAGGAATCCTTGGCTCCCAGTCTTGCCACAGCTAATTGCATTGGAGAGGGAAGAAGAGCTGGTCTTCAGACATCCATGTCCTATTAGGAATGTATATGTGGCCTTTCAGAGACTTTCATCCTTCTCCCCACATCTGCTAGGGGCAAAGAAATCCTACTACTGCTTCTGAGGTGTCCTCTTTTGATGACTAGACTCCCCCTTTTGTGATAATGAAAATAAAAGCCAACACAGTTAAGAAAGACCAACTGTATTAATAATCACAGTTTTCTCAGAAATTTCCTCTTGTGCAAATGTCCTTTAGACAGAGAAGGAAGAGGAAGGCATTTTTATTAGCCCTTCACCTTTAATTTCAGCTGTGACTTCAACAGTTTGTCCTTTTGCCTTCATTTCCCCCTGCATTTTTACATTCTCAAATCAGTACAGTTCCTTTGGATTCACCTTGAGTTCCTCTTTCTGCGAGCAGACGGGATTGGGATGGTCACCTTTAACCATCCAAAGCAGCTCAACAGGATTAGGTGGACAAAATGATCCAGAAAGGGCCGTGCTGACTGATCGCATTAAAACACTTTCCTTTTCACACTCACTTCCCGGCAGTGTGTCATCACTCCTTTCCCTTCATTAACAGAAGGTGTGTAAGCTGGAATGCTGCTGACTTGTGGCTGGCTGAAAATAGAGAAAAGAAAAGAGTTAGCATCTCATATTTGTGTGAGAACATCTGCCAGCATTTGGAACACCACCAGCCTACCAACTGCACGTTTTCAAAGGGTTATGATGCACTATGTGGTCTTTGATGAAAAGCTCTGAACCCCAGAATATGAGCTTTTTAGTGTGGATGGTGTGTGCTGAATCATAATGTGGCGTTGCAGTGACATTCAGTGAGAAAGAAGAAAAGTGACTGAATTTATTATTTCCCCCCTTCAAATGTAGGATCTCCTGAGCTCCCATTAATATTCTGCTGCTTGTGAAATTACAAATGGTAAGAAAGATTAATTTTGTGTGTTCACTGTAATAGTTAGTGTCTTGCTTTGGGGAAAATATAGCAGTCAAGAAAGTTCTCTTCTTCCAAATTTTTTTCTTGTATTCTATATTAAAATATAGAATACAAGTAACTATCATTTGAACTAAATCTACAGTATATGGGAAGTTCTAAAAGTCTTGCTTAGACACAAATGACTTTTAAGACAAGTTTTAAATAAAATAATTCTATTTCTAGAGTTCAGATTTTCAGCACTGACATCAGACAGAAAGGTCTGTAAGCCAGCAATGGCCAAAAAAATACTGTGGCTTGCAGGTGCCGTAGGGAACAGATAATATGATACAGAGCTTTTCACCTCTAGGTTCCCTATGTTGAATCTAGACTAGCACAAGATATTCTACAATGGAACTGATCTGTTGCAACACATTTCATGGCCCAGGAAAAAACAATTCGTCCACATACAGATCACTGGGGGTGGGGGGGGGAACGGCTAAATATTTAAATAGTTGGCATGAAGAAAACACGAAGCTAACATATTGGGTGTAGATTCCTTAAATTAGTTACCACAGCTAAATTACCTCCAAAAGTAAAGTGTCCTAGAGAGTAAGCATGAAGAACGCAACAACTGGAGGACTGAAGTGAGTAGGTGATGGAACAGGAGAATGAGGTCAAAGAGGTATGGTGAGGACAATCCTTAAAGAGTTTAGACATCCTAAATCCTTGATTTGGATTCAGGGATGAACAGGAAACCACTGAAAATATTGAAGGATGGTGTGTAATGAAGCATACATATACAAACACACTGTCAGGGCTGGGGTATGTGTACCTGTCAATTATGAGGTTGCAGTCAGAAGACAAGTAGCAGGATCAGGGTCAAGTGAGGTCAGGATACCAGGAAGTCAAGGTCAGGCACCAGACAACTAACAGAGCTCGGAAGGAAGCAGGGTCAGAAGCCAGGGTCTAGAATCCATCATCAGCCAAGGTCTGAAGCAGAAGCAGGCAGTCTGCATCATGCTAAGACACCTCCCCATGCCCATGCCGGCTTCCTGGTTTATACACCAGCACAAGCCAATCAGCAGACTGGCGGGGGGGAAGCTACCACTCAGGCCCTCCCAAGTAGTACATCCTGCATTTTGCTAACTTCACAGCATTCTTCAACAGAAACCTGACTTAAGCTTCTGATGGCTATGTGGAAGTGCTGGTAACTCAGAACCCCTATGGTCCTAGCTTCTAGCCCTGCAGGATCTTACACAAACTTGCCTAAGATGAACAGATTGTTCAAGATGAAGGTTTGTATGTGGAGAATTATGGATGTTAATATGCAACATGCCCAGGTTTAGAGAGCCGTGAATATGGAGGAGGCAGGGGGTTATGTGTGGAAGATTCTATTTTTCTACCATTAAAAGTGTGTGCATAGCGAGAGAAAGTTAGTGCAGTACTTAGTAGGCCTGATTCATAGGTATTCCGTTCCTGTGCTTTTGGCAGAGGTTGGGGGGGGAGCCAAGATGACTGTAATCCACCACTGAGCACCCCATATTCTAGGGCTGGACAGACCGCTGTCCATCCCCAAGTGTCAGTTACAACAGACTAGATGTAACAGACAATGACAACTACTATACCTGCTCAAGAATTTGACTGAAATTTGTTTTCTTTTGTTGGGAAATGCAGATTCACCCAACTGAAAATGTTTGTGGGAAAGAGTCAGTGTTGTCAAATTTCCCATTTAAACAAAAATTTGAAAAGTTTTGGAATTGTTTCAATTTTTTCTTAATTAAAATTTTCTGGGTTTTGGGTCAAAATGACTCTTTTGTTTTGAGATTTAAATTTATAGTAAAAACATGGAAAAATTTAAAAGGTCAAAATGGAAACCAAACATTTGAAAATTATTGAAACAAAATGTTTTGATTGACCCAATCTGATATTATTATTTTCATGAACATTTTTGATATTTCAACTTTTTGTTATAATTTAGGATGGGGAAAAAATGTTAAATCTCAAATTCTCATGGTTTGGGACAAAGATTTCCCCATCCAGCTTTTCTCTGTGGTGATGAGAGAAAGAACCCATACCAATGACTAAAACACTATTACTTTTAATTTTGTTTATTTTTGAGATGTCAAGATTTTATGAGTTTTTCTTGTTGATTTTCTAACTGAGCTAAAAGTTGGCAGCAATTGATAAATGACACTTTCAGGAAAAAGGCAAATTCAGATTCAGCAGCCAGATATTATAAAGATAGACCCCATATGTCTATGAATGAAATGATTATTCTAATGCCTGTATAATAATCATTGTGAACTTGGTGTTCCCAAATGCCTGAGCTAACTTGGTCTAAACTGTGACCTGGTGCAATTAATAATAGTTCTTTGCCATCTCTGCTGCCAAACCTGGCTCCTTAGTGCTTACTGTCCATTACAGATTTCTGGGGTGATGCTAATTTTATAGATAGTCTAATGTAATTCAATAAGAGGACTATAATGCAATCACATAAGATGGAAATGGCAAGTTCCTATTAGGTCATCTATCCCATCCCCGTCCATTCAGGATTGATCCCTACATTATATTTTAGATATCTTTCAATAAAAGCTGCAGAGGCTTTCATGATAAAAAAAATAATTTTATCTGAGGTTAAATGAAGAATTCTTGGTTGTAGCCAGAGTTTTATTTTCGGTCAACTGAATGAGCACAGGAACAGCTGAGAGCTGAATCTATTTTTGGTTTCTGTGACGTATTCTGTTGCCCTCCCTTCTGCTATAAATCATTATAATCAAGATCTTTGTCATGGACTTATCGTTAGGTGGCAGGCTGTGGCACAAGTTTCCAATCAGCTTCACCTTTGGTTTGGGAGAGAGAATAGAAAGCATTGCAGTCAGGAAATAAACTGCTAAATGCAAAGATGGCACAGTCTCATTCAACAAAGCTGTTCCTTGTGTATCTGTAAGTCATGTTGACTTACTTCAACAACTAAGCCAAAGTTTTACTATCCCTGCAGAGCCACAACAGTTCTGGGAGAAAAAGATGGATTCTATTCTGCCTCTAGCATCATCAAAATTGTGGTACGTGGTAACCAGAGAATCATTTGTATTGGTGACGTAAAAGGCAGAGAGGATACACCTTCATTTTTCAGAAACCAGGTTGAGACTGCAGGGCTGGTGGCAAGAAAAGCCATAGAATCGTAGAATCATAGAATATCAGGGTTGGAAGGGACCTCAGGAGGTCATCGAGTCCAACCCCCTGCTCAAAGCTGGGCCAATTCCCAACTAAATCATACCAGCCAGGGCTTGTAAGCCACAGAGAATGAATAAATACAGAAGCCCAGTAGGGCATTTTTACAGTCACTCTTTCCTGACAGGCGGAGTGGAGAGAGAGAGACAAACTTTAAACTTTAGTTCAATTGGCTTGCCTCCAGCTCCGTTTTCCTAGAACTTATCCCTGGAAGAACTATCTGCAAGCTGGCTAGAAACAGACAAAAAGGAAGAAGATGAGGATGGATCAACTAGATCTCATTCTTATCCCTGTTGCCTGAAAGTGCCAAGTCTCAAAGCCTCTAGTTCCTTTCTTAAAAGACTACATTTTCAGAAAAGCCCTTGAAGCTAAACCCGTCTGTCTTAACAAAGACATCAGAGTTTTCTTTCTTGTCTGTCACTACAGCATCCAGTCCCACATGCCTTTAATTGCTTAAAGAAAAAAACAAAACAAAAAAACCCATGCCCTTCTCCCTGCAGGTGTGTGGTTGCCTCAGACACACCCCTTGTCAGAAAAGTAAGGCCTGAGAAGAACAGAAGCACACATAACAGGAGAAAATCCAATTTGCTAATTAGAACTGATACCAGGCAGAAATTATTTAAAAATCTCTCTTACCATGTGGGAATCTCAGCATGTTCCATGTCTAGCAGAGATAATTTTATCCTTTAAACAAATGCTGATTTCAAGTCATTTTAGACTGACCATCAGGTTAACCGCTTTGTTTTTGTTGTTGTTGTCGCTTTCATTAGAAATGGGTGCAAAGGAGCCCAGTGCAGGCCAAGGTGTTAGGGGATCTAATATCTGAGCTCTGGGACACACGTAAGGCCCCGTCCCTGGTTTTTATTAACAGTAATGACCAGATCTTATAGAGTACTTTTAGTTTTATTTTTTTTCTTTTTAGCATTGTGTAGCTTTTGACTGGATATAGGTTGTGACATGCTGCATTTTCCTTGCTCCTTGACTGGATGCACTCGCTCCCATTTTTACTCACACAAGGGTCTCTTTGAGGTTTGGAACATTTTTGGAAGCCATAAAGAATTTTGTAAAATGAAAAAATACTGTTTTGAACACTCAAAATTGGAAATATTTATATATTTTCTAATTTTTGTGAAAACAGTTTCAACCGGCTATACTTGCGAGACATTTCGTCTCCACCACAGCTCTGAGAACATCCACCCCATAACATAAAAGGACAACCCCTCTTTTATTTTGAATCTTCGTTGATGAGACATTTGAACCCTCTCTAACTAGAAGTTCATATAGGGGAAATTGACTTTAAATATTTCAACAGACTTTCCTGAAGCTGAGCCAGATTTTGGCCCCTGACCAGAATCCAGTGCTTTATCCATTCCTACTTCAGACTATGCTAGTGACCAGGACTCGTATTTTCCTTACCTACAGATCTGCTCCCCAACAATATAATCCAGATGGCTCAAAGGCATTTTTTATGTTGCTTTAAAGCTTCAGTGTCAGGGTTCTTAGATTTTAAAATGAACCTACTTTCATAGTTTCCCCATATCTTCAGAACAGGAGTTGCAACAGGACTGTTTAAATCCAGGATGTGGATTTTCTGCGCTTGCAGATGTGCACATGCAAAATGTAACATCCTATTCTATTCTCATGGGCTTGGTGTAACATATCACCACTTACAGGAATGGAACATGAAAGCAAGGTACTCGGAGCCAGGACCATTGCGTTCTATCCCAAATCTGTTCTTGACTCACTGGTTTGAATTCAGGTTTCAAAGGAGTGGAGCAGCTCCCATTGAAGGCAGTAGAATGCCTAGTCAAGAAACTGTCTGTTCCAAGACTGAACTTGGCATTAGCCTGCCTTTCTATAAAAGGGGTATCTTAATACCTGCATCACAAGGGAGTTGTGAATCTCAATCAGTCAAGGCTCAGATGTGCCTGAGAGGCACAGCCACAAGTAAGTGGCTGTGCAGAATTGCCCCATCTGAGCGAGAGCATCAGGAGGCATAATCACTCCTGAACTTCCCAAGCCTTTGGCGGGAGCATGTCCTCTGCTATTAAAGTAAGAAGAGTCACACTGCATCAAACTAACGATCCATCTAGCCCAGTATCCTGTCTTACAATAGTGGCTAGTGCCAGATGCTTCAGATGGAAGGAACAGAACAGAGCAATCATCCAGTCCCAGCTTCTGACACTTAGAGGTTTAGGGACAGCATGAGGTTGTATTCCTGACCATCTTGGCTAATAGCCATGGATGGGCTTAGCCTCCATACACTTATATCATTCTTCTTTTAAACACAGTTCTACTTTTAGCCTTCATGGAGGCCATGAGATGCAGCGTGTTCCTCTGTGTGTACAGGTGGAGAGGTGGGGCTAGGACCTGGGCCCTACCTCCTCTCCAGGAGCGGCACCAGGGTTTTTGGCACCGTAGGCGGGGGTCCTTCCGTGCTCCTGGTCGTTGGTGGCAATTCTGCAGCGGGGGAGTCCTTCCGCCGCTCGCAGTCTTCGGGGCACTTTGGCGGTGGGTCCCGGAGCGAGTGAAGGACCCGCCGCCGAATTGCCACCAAGGGTGGCAAAATGCCGCCCCCCCAAATCCTAGTGCCCTAGGCGACTGCCTAGGTCGCCTAAATGGAAGCGCCAGCCCTGCTCCTCTCCTTCCCTCTCCATTCTCTTTGAGCTGGCTAGTGACCAACAGAGAATGGTCCTGGAGCTTGCGGAAGCATATGAGCTACGACTGATCACGACACTAGAAAAGGTTTCTTGGCTCATGTTGCCCTTTCCTTTTGTGCAATCTAGCTCAAATGTCAGTGCTATGTTGAGATCCTCAGGTGGCAGGCCCGAATATAGATGTGCAAAGTGGTAATAATATTTTTTTCCAATATAAATAACTATCTTCGTCTCAAAAACAAAACATCTGTGGCCAGTCTGACATATTCCATTTTACGCTTAGAGGGAATACTGCAAAGGTTACGCCTCCTCTGGTTCATTTTCTTGAGGGTAATGTCTAGATTTTGATTAGCAGAACATTTGTAAAATTTCACCCAGCAAGAAAATAAAACTGATATTAAGTGTGTACACACCACCCTTGCTGCTTGCACTCCTTCCAAATCTGCTATTTCATTTACTCTTTTTTAAAAAGTAACAGATACAAAAATAGCCAGCTATCAGAGTGAGAATACGTCTCCATCTGCCATTTGATTCTGTGCAGTAGGTTGAAATGAGAATTCTATGACCTCTGTAAATCACATTTTGCTATGAACACTGTGCTTGGCGTCTTTTCCAATGAAAAGAAAAGGTTTATTTAAAATTCAGTTTAAAAGATCGAGAGGCATTCATTTATAAATAAAGCAGGAAGTACTGGGATATTGGTTAAAAAGTTATTTAATCCTTTTAGCCTGCAGTATCAAGAATCAAGGCTTGTGTTTGATCCCTTGTCAAGCTTTACATTTTTGAAACATCACCCAGACAGAATGTTTGATGCTTCCTGCTACTGATTGTGTTCAGCTCAGGTGAGAGTAAATACCATAGGTCCTGGAACTAGGGGTGCTGATGGTGTTGCCTTACCTCTTGGCTTGAAGTGGTTTCCCTTGTATGCACGGTTTCTAGTTTGGTTCAGTGGCTCTCCTCACTCCCATTATACAAATTGTTCCCCAATAAATACTTCTCTTTAAGTTCAGCAGTAAAGTACGTATTCATTCCTAGAAACAAGGGGGCCAATTCTGCTCTCAGTCACACCCACATCAATCTAGCACAGGGGTCAGCAACCTTTCAGATGTGGTGTGCTGAGTCTTAATTTATTCACTCCAATTTAAGGTTTCACGTGCCAGAAATACATTTTAACATTTTTAGAAGCTCTCTTTCTATAAGTGTATAATATATAACTAAACTATTGTTGCATGTAAAGTAAATAAAGTTTTTAAAACATTTAAGAAGTTTCATTTAAAATTAAATTAAAATGCAGAGCCCCCCAGACCAATGGCCAGGACCCGGGCAGTGTGAGTGCCACTGAAAATCAGCTTGCATGCCATCTTTGGCACGCGTGCCATAGGTTGCCTACCCCTGATCTAGAGTAACTTCTGCCCCCTTGATTTCAATGTTACTTCATATTTATATGGATATAACCTGCAGACAGAATCCCCACCATCATAGTCCCTATTCAACAAAGCACCTAAGAATGTCTGTAACTAAGCACATGAGCAGTACTACTGAACTTAATGGGACTAGTCATGTGCTTCAGGTTATACATGTTTAAATGATTTGCAGACTTGGGGAATCAGCTTTTTGGGGGGTGAGGGGTACATTTATTTATCAACATCTTTAATCTTTAACACTCAGTCTTTCTCCATAGCTTTGACTCCTAAATCAAAATTCAGAGGCTAGGGCAACTTGATATATGGCAGGGCACCTATATACTATGGTGATGAGCATGGTATAAGAGCCTATAGAGAACAGAACTGTGTCATGATGTGGCTAGAGAAGTGAAAGGCATGAAGCTCCTCAAAGTATCCTTGAAGCAGAATTAATGCTGGTGTAAATGGATGTAATTCTACTGAAGTCAATAGGACTGTATTGTTGAATTTGGCCAGTAGAATTCAACACCTCTTCTGGCATTAGATACATCAAATTTCAAAGAAGAATTGGGCAATCACATAAGTGCATGAAATGAAGCTGTTACTGTGCTTCAATGAGTCACAACTGAGGATGCCACGTTCAGGACAAACTGCTGTGAAATAGGGTAGACTCACCCGAAACGGGTGGTTATTCTTCCATAAGATATACCAAGCCAGTAACAAAAATAAAATTCTCTCTGACTACACTGAAGTCCAAACTGCAGTCTCCTTAAGCATTCCAGATCTTGTCTCCCCATCCAGACGCTAGACTCAATGATGACTGGTTATTTAAAACCAATTTTATCAAACAAAGGGTGTTTCTAATCCCAAGAGATCAGCCACATAGCCAGGTCAATATATAATTCAGATCTTACCCAATAATCAGGCTGTTGCCAATCCTTTAGTATCTAATATCTAAAGGTTTATTTATAAGAGAAAAGAAAGAGGAGAGAGCTTAAATGGTCGAAGGAATCATATACATACAATCATTGCAGAATTCTTGTAGCAGGTTTGAAGCAGTGATGTTACAGATTGCTTTCTTGTAAAGTCTCTAGTAAATTCCAAAAGGTTGGAAGGTCCTTAGTCCATTGGTTGGAATATTCCTTTTAGTGTCAGTCCATAGTCCAGAGATCATAGACTCACAGACTCATAGGTCAGAAGGGACCAATATGATCATCTAGTCTGACCCCCTGAACAAAGCAGGCCACAGAACCCTACCCATCCACTTCTATAACAACCTCTAACCCCTATGTCCGAGTTATTGAAGTCTTCAAACTGTGGTTTGAAGACCTCAAGCTGCAGAGACTCCACCAGCAAGTGACCCATGCCCCATGCTGCAGCGGAAGGCGAAAAACCTCCAGGGCCTCTGCCAATCTGCCCTGGAGGAAAATTTATTTCCGACCCCAAATATGGTGATCAGCTAAACCCTGAGCACGTGGGCAAGACTCACCAGCCAGCACTCAGGAAAGAATTCTCTGCAGTAACTCAGATCCCATCCCATCCAACATCCCATCACAGACCATTGAGCAGACTTATCTGCTGATAATCCAAGATCAGTTGCCCAAATTAAACTATCCTATCAGTACATCCTTTATAAACTATAAGCCTGCCGTAAAGCAATATGATGCTTTATTAGGTCCCCAACTACTCCTTGGAAGATGTTTCCAGAACTTCACGCCTCTTATAATTCGATTAGAAACACTTCATTCTAATTGTTATCACGTCTAAACTTCCTTAGTGTCCACGTTTTGGTATCTCCATTTGACCATCCTTTGTGTTTTACAATTAGTAAACTTGAAAGCTTTAATATTCCTCTCCCATTCCATATTTAAATCCCCTGATATAATTCTATATAAGACGCATGCATATCCCCCCGAGCCTTTTTTGGCTAGGCTAAACAAAGCAAGCTTCTTTTGAGTCTCTTTCATAAGGCAGTTTTCTTCCTCGAGTAATCCGTAGGAGCAACGTCGTCATCTGAAACCTGTGGCTCCAGTTGTTTTGACAATACATGCATTTTCTTCAAAACTGGGACATATTGTAGTACTTCAAGAACTGGCAACACAAGTTTATCAGTGAGGTTTCCCGCTATGTGATGACCTTTATTCTAGCAGCATATATACATCTTGCCTTAACACTTTTGCTATGGGAAAATACCTCGCCTGTGTAATGCATCTCTATAAGACCCTAATTGCTTTTTTTAGGCCATATGCATTGGCGGCTCATAGTCATCCTGCCGGATCAAAAACCAATACTTTACGGTCCTTCTCCTCACTGTTGTCTAGCAAACTTGAGTGTCACCAATGATAAATCTACATATTCTTTAATTATTATCACGGTGGATTAAGCTTGGGCTCTATTTCAACATAATAGATTTCATCTATTACTATATACTAAGTAGTCCAGTTTACAAGGTCATCCAGATCTGTACTGAGTAATGTATCCTGGGGTCCTTATACTCTGGTGTTAGAACTCCCCAGCTTTGTGTCATCCGCAAACTTATTTTATAGCACAATTCCCATTCACTTTGTGCAAGGTCGATAAAATAAAGGTAAATAAGATGGTCCCAACGGATCCTGGGAAACTCGCCACTAGTAACCTCCTTCCAGCCTGGACGTTCACCCTTACTCAGTTGCCTCTATCCCTTACAATATCTCATTATTCAGTACAATGTTTCTTCTTTTCTAAGAATAAGGAGCACCAATTTTCGCGCAATTTCACTAACAATATCCCATGTGAGGAGAGATTGTCGAAATGCTCTACTGAATGAGGTGAGAACTAAGAGTCTACTGCATTTCCTTTGTTCATTATATAATCTGTCACCTTCTAAAGAGGAATCAGGATTAGGTTTGCTACTTTAGTTACTACCTATTATAAAAAGCCATCTCTGATAATTTGATCCGCATGTAGCCAGATTGAACGGCTGCATGATCTTGAAACTTTTTTCACCTTCAATAATTTTGTTTATACAAGACCTTACATACTACAGAGTCAAACTACAGGCCATAGTTCTTTTGCCTGGTGGTAATCACGTTATTTTTTTCCCTTTTGGGAAGATAGACTATGTTGCAATTCTCCTGAAGTATACGGTAAACATTGTAACCCCTGAGTTTACACAGTCTATTAAAATTCCTTGCTTACAGCTTGCAATTTCATGCGCAGTTCCTTTAATATTCTTGGGATGGAGATTGTCTGGGCCATCACGATTTTGTTCCCATTAACTGTCAAGTTTGGCTTCATCCTCCCGATTGGTATATCCACCTCCATATCCTCATTCCCGTTTATCATCCTTCCATCATCCCTAAGCTCCTCATTAGCCTTATTAAAGACTGAGGCAAAGTACTTATTTAGATATTGGGCCATGCCAAGGTTATCCTTAACTTCCATTCCATCCTCACTGTATAGCTGTCCCACTTCTTCTTTGTTTGTTTTCTTCTTATTTATGTGGCTATAGAACCTTTTAGAGAAGGAAAGAGGCAAAATGGAGATACTTCCAAGGTCTTTTATACCTTCTCCCATGTGGAGGGGATGCTCAGTCTTAGTTTGTGGAAAATTACAGGCACAAGATGTAGTCCAGGGTCACATGAGAAAGTCACGTGCTCTTACCTGGTTGATGACTCATAGGATCAGCCATTACCTATATTCTGGCTAAACAGTCCACAGGAAGGCTCACTAGGCAGGGATGAGCTTCTTCTATGTAAGAAGATACATTGTAAGAGTTACATGTTCCTTAATGCACCAACAACTCAAATAGTTCATTTGCAATGTGCTGGCCAAACTGGATGTAAATTACCTTGTGGGTGTCATCACAGGAGCAAGCACATTTGAAATACAGGTATATAGTAAATATTCATAACTTTAGATACAACGATGAAGGTGATAGATGCATACAAACAGGATTAGTTTATATAGCAAATCATAACTTTTCCACTGACATGATATACTTTGTATAAGATTTGTTGCAATAGTCTAATAGTGGCAATATTAATGATAGCAATGGTCATATTCCAATCATGTAGCAACACAGAAGTAGAGTTTTTTTCCTACATCACCATAAAAATGCACAATTCCATCTGTCTAGTACCAAAAAAGGAGTTTTGACCTGATTAAGAGAAATTCACTGCCTTGATCATGAACATGTGCTGCACTGTCATAGATGATAGGGAAGCTATTTTATATCCCTTTCTGTCTTTTTGTACAGAACAAAGTATCTGAGCAATGTTTTCACTGTCCATGTTCTTCAACACATTTCCAGCCACTGACAAATACTACAACTTCACAGTTTTTGGACCCATTTCAGATTTCCATCAGAGATGGAATAAAATGCTGAATATCCCAGGAATATGCCCTTCTCTACCAGAGCCAAATTCAAAATAATGACTCCTCAGTTATCTTATAAGGGCATGCAATCCCTTGTATTTCCAGAACATGCCAACCTCACCAGTATTAATACTGTGAAGAAACTTCAAATACAATTATTTGGGCTTTAGAAATGGGACACATTGTGGTTTCTATGTGTGTGTGTTAACTGCTATCCAAAAGTGACCCTTTTATTTATTCCCATCCTAGACAGACCTGTAGAAGTTCAAAGCCGTGACAGAAAGTGATATTTAAAGCATGTGACCCATCTCAGATAAGACCATAAAAATGGCCATCTTGCACAGTATCTTGCCTTCCAACAGTTGCCAGTGCCAGATGCTTCACAGGGAATAAACGGAACAGAGCAACTATCAAGTGATCCATCTCTTGCCGTCCAATTCCAGCTTCTGGCAGTCAGAGCATTGGATTGTATCCCTGATCACTTTGGCTAATAGAAATTGATGGACCTATCCTCCAGAAACTTCTCATTCTCTTTTGAACCCACTCATACTCTTGGCCTTCACAACATCATCTGGCAATAAGTTCCACAGGTTGACTGTGTGTTGTGTGAAGAAGTACTTCCGTTTTTGGCTTGTTTTAAACCTGCTGCCGATTAATTTCATTGAATGACCCTTAGTTCCTGTGGAAAGTGAAGGAGTAGACAACACGTCCTTATTCACTTTCTCCACACCAGTCATGATTTTATAGACCTCCATCATACCACCCCCATAGTTGTCCTTTTCTAAGATGAACAGTCCCAGTCTTTTTAATTTCTTCTCATATGGAAGCTGTTCCATAGGCCCTAATCATTTTTGTTGTCCTTCTCTGTGTTCTTTTCTAATTCTAATAGATCTTTTTTGAAATGGGGTGACCAGCACTATATAGCATATTCAAGGTGTGGATGGACCATGGATTTATACAGTGGCATTTTGATATTTTCAGTCTTATTTTTTATCCCTTTCCTAATGGTTTCTAACATGCTGTTAGCTGCTGCTGCCCATTGAGCACATGGAGTTATTGTTGCTAGTTCGTTGAAAACAAGATTTATTTCTTGTGTGGTAATGGCCATCATTTTGCATGTATAGCTGTGATTATGTTTTCCAATGTTCATTACTTTGCTTTTACCAACATTGAATTTCATCTGCGATTTTGTTGCCCAGTCATCTGCTCCTCTTTAGGATATAGTGTATCCCCTAAGGGATGTGTCTCTCTGAACTATGTGCTCCTCAACACCAATCAGCTTTTCTCCAGCCTTTTGTTTAAAAACTCCCCTACAACCTTTGTAATTTTACATGCCAGCAATTTGGCTTCCTTTTGGTTTAGGTTGAGTCCCATCCTTCCTGTACCAGTCCTCCTTTCCCAAAAGGTTCCCTAGTTCCTAATAAACCCGACAGTACCAGAGGGAAAATGCCAAAATATCATGAAGCCTGTTGTTTCCATGACTATTCCTGACTCCAGACAAGCCAGAAATCCTCTGAGAAATCCAGACAAGCCAGAAATCCACTCCAACTCAGTTTCAATTTTAAAAGATGTATCTTCCATCCCACTCGACCTACTACCATCCTCTTCCCTCTTTCAGATCGTGACATTAATTTGTTTACCTGATAGGTTAATGAAGGCTAAGATTGAGACACACCCAAAAGGATGACACCAAACAGCATAGGTTGTATTAGAATGAGAACTATAGGGTCAATCTGTATCCAGTAGCCTAAATAAGTGATTAGTCTTTATGCTCATTTATAACTAAACTAAACCTCTAGTGATCCTTGTAATTAGGAACAAACAGCCCAAACTGCACTGCTAGGGGTTGATCTGTTCCCAGTACCTTTCACTTTGGTAAAAGTTATTCTTTCATTCTCCTTCAGTTTATTGAAGAATGGATTCTGGGAGTGCTCCTCTGGGGACAATGGTGACCCTCGCAAACTGACAACAGTCTGCACAAATTAATGTTAGCAAAACATAGCCAACAATTCTGGTTCCCACAAAGCCACGCTGAATGAAAGTGACTCAAACCAAACTGAAATATTGCCCCTGAAGTTATTACATCACCTTGGTTTGTAGCAAGGACATTGCTGCACAGACACATAACTGCAATAGGTTTGTGATTTTTAACGCAGGTGACATAAAACATTATTATGCCCAGATTTTTTTTAAATGTCACTGAATTGTATCTCGTTCCATTTTGTTTAGAATTAATGTAATTACATGCAGTAGAGTCTATGCCACCAGGATTGGACCCAAAGGGATTGATAGAGATTGTTGGGAGGAGTAACAAGACAGAAGGTCATCAAAATAGCACCACATTACCATCCCTTGATACTTGATGGAATCATGATAGCAGCTCATATACTAGATAACATGAATATTCATGCAAATTATTTAAAATCACTTTGTGACATCGGAATGACTCTTCCTGTGTACACTGTTGTACCTCACCAGTGCTGTAGGGAAGAGGGCAATGTCAAAACACCAGCTGACTTTGAAATGAAACCCACTTGTCTTCATCTTTTATTGTATAATTATTTATTTTGAATTGAACACTGCAGCTAGAAGCTAAGTTAAGCAGCAGGCACAGGGACTTGAGGATAACATTAGTAAATGTGTGAAAGAAATGAACCAAGTACTATTAATTCAAAAAACACTTTCCCATGGTACCCGGGGCCTTGCATGTCACTGCTTTATAAAAATAATAAGATTTGTTAATGAAGAAACATTTATGCTGAAGTTTCCTTCCATTGGAGAGGGAGCTGATGGTAGCTCAGAGACAAAGGAGATGAAAATAGTGTACCCACCTTGTAATGCTACCCCAAATTAGTTCCAGCCAGAACACGCACAAAGCAACTGGGTAATTCAACACAGCCAGCAACACTCTGAGCCATTGCTTGCTGGTACATTGTTCCTAAATCAATTCTCTATTCTAATCAAACCTTTTAACCCAGCCACACCAATCAATTTTCTCCCCCATCCCAAGGTTCAGGAATGATTTTCTCCTTCCCCAGGCTCTTATCAGTGCCATAGTTTGTTCTCATTCTTCTGCTCAGCTCCTGCCGCACCCTCTGCCCTTCTCAGACTGCCAACCCATCCTTGCCACCATCAGTCATCCTCTTCAACCCCTTTCCCCAGCACCCTTCAATTCCTCTTCTGATGACCAATCCACCCTATCTATCAATCAGTCTTCTCTACCCAAGGCTCCCTAATGAACTGATTCTCAAGCTAGCCTTCAAGGGTCCCAATCAAATCCATTCTTAGAACTCCATTCAATGCAATCCCTACCTCCTTTCCATCCCGACCATTCTCTGAAAGACCAACTAATCAATCACACAATCCATTCTCTGCCCTTTAGGTACCCTCAACCAATCATCTAGTCCTCTAACCCAAGAGTCATTCTTCTGCTTCCAGTGAGTTTAGCCTTGGCCCGTAGACTCACCACATCTAATTAACCTACCACTTCCCTCAGGCGTCCCTAGACAATTAATCTTCTGCCTCTCCTTGTCCAATTGATCCTCCATCTTAGTCACTTCATCCTCTTCCTCCCACCGCTGGATATCTGCAGGCTTCTTTCTAGGTTCTCTGGCTCCCTTTTTCTTCCCTTCCATGGCTAGTCTGGCTGTAGCGGGGGAGTCATCCTGTCTGAGGTACTCTCCTCAGCACAGGCAGAACCAGTGCTCCCCCTGCAGACTCCCTGCAGCATTCAGAGTTGAGCAGGAAGCAGGCAAGCAGTTATTTCTCCTCCTCATACCCCCAGCTAGCCAGTTTCAGGAAAAAAAAAAAAGTATAATATGCACTGGGAGCTTGATACCCAAATATATCATCTGGAAAATGTCACCCTGTTGTTGGACTAAGCTCCAACTCTTAAACATAGAGCAGCATGGCCACAGCAGGAATTAACAACAAGGCCGAAATCAGAAGTGAGCAATGGGTAAAAAGGAAAATCTTCCAAAATGAGCTGTAAACAGGGTCTGTGTGTGTCTGTCTGTTCTGGACACAGTCATAACTGCTAGGCAGAACATAAGCAGCAAGTATTAGCACAGCAGCCATTCAGCTGTGCGTATCTGGCATGTAGATCCTTGATCTGTTTTTTAGCAAGCAATGGCCAGGCATTTTTCGGTGAGTTGCTCTGCAGAGAGATTGAAAAAGCAGCCCCATTAATCCTCTTTATTGCTTTTCTGTTCAAGATGTCACCAGAAGCTGCTCAGGAGCATTATATAACCTGGTAATTCACAGCTGTCCATCATTTCTTTTATTTGGAATCAAATCTGGTCCAATTATCTGTGCTAAGATATGATCAGCATATGCCCTTTGTCACTAGTCTTCCCTCTTCCTCCTACTAGATGCTGATCATAATGCTTTTCTCGTACTTTTGTTCAAAGCTTAAACCCCCAGCTCCCACTTGCCTACCCCCTTGCTAACTTCTCCCACAGTATGCACACTCCTCCACTTCAGTCCTGAGTCACAATCAGAATCCGCACTATCCTTATTGTATCTGAGTAACAGATTGCTTTGTCTGCGATTAGACAGTGACTGATAACATAACCATCCCAGAGTACAATGCTATCTCAAAAGAGGACAATGTTTCTAATTGAGACATGAATGTTAGTTTCTCTCCAATTGGTAGGATCCCTTATTTTAATGCACCCTTAAAGAGAAATAGCATGGCAGACAGACACACATTGGGGCATAACTGAAACATTGCAGATAGGATTTAAGCATGTGCTGAATAGGGTTGGGGTTATTCACGTACTCAAGTGCTTGTAGAATCAGGGTCTTAGCCAGCCAGCATCAGATTTAGGATATCCCCAATAATTAGACACTCCTTTTACATAGTTAGAGGGTCTACCATAATCCCTTCATCGCTCCATATTCCCAAATTGAATCTTCCCACAAACACAAAATGATTATGTACTTCACATTTATTTTATTTCACACCATGTATGGATCTGACAGTAGCGTCCACACAGCATTTGTTTGCTGTGAGCAAATTATTCCACTAAATTTAGACCCATTTGTGGTTCACGAGCTGTCTCCCTAAAGATTGTAGATTGCTCAAACCAATGCAGCTCCCACCGAGTTCACTTTGAGCTCTAGCACTCCACCCTTTGGAAACATGAAGGTCACCATGTGCATTGCAATCTAAATTCATTTATGGAAGTCCGGTATTGGAAGGATATTTTCTAGACCTGGTCAACAAAAATGTGTTTACCTCAGGGAAAGTGTTGGCTTTTGGTAAAAAATTTAATACCAAAATATTTTGACCAAAAAAAAATTTCAGCCAAACAGAATAGTTTGATTTGGAAAAGCTGCTGCTTTGCCTCAAGGGACTGTTTGGGTGCTCCTAGCTCCCGTTCTCCTCTATAAATCAGGACCCCTGACTGGACAAGATCTCCCATGATACACCACAATCTCCCTTCTTGGAGTAGGGAGGCAATTCATCATGGGAATACCTAGCCATGGTGCACTGTGGGAGATGTGGTCCAACCTAATAAATTCATCGTTTTTCAATGAGTTGGTGAACACATTAGCAGCCAACAGTGCTGGTGACGAGTGTCTATTTGATTGCTGGTAAGGAAGTGGAGCACCAAAAAGAGATTCACACCAAACCAACAATGGTCTCCCCCTCCATAACAGGGAAGGGCCTCCAAAACCAAATGTCTGCTACATTTGGGATTCAAAGGAAAAAGCATAGGAACAGGAATGAGTCCAAGGTCATTGCCACACTCTCTGGAGTGGTTCACAACCATGATTGCCAGCCTCAGGTCAGACTGCTAAAAAGCAGGGCAGACACTCCAAGCTGATTGTATGTCCTCTAATAAGATTTCACCAACCTATTAACAAATGTGAATTCCTGAAGCACTATAACAGTCTCACTATGTAGTCACAGACAGTCCCATTGGGCATTCCAATCTATCTTGCCACCAGACAAACTGGACTTAGTGACAGTTGGTTGCTATATACCAAAAATCACAGCAGATTCAAGTTGCTTCCAGTCCCAAGAGACCAGTTACTTACCCTAGGTCAGTTTGTATCTCAGATCTCACAGCAAAAGACGACACCTGTAGCCAATCTTATAGTAAACTAACTAAGGATTTACTAATTCGGAAAAAGAAATGAGACAGTTATTTACAGGTTAGAGCAGGTAAACGTGCACACACAAATTACAGTCACCTTTTGGAACTGTAGCGTCATAGCAATCCGGCAGCACTGAATTTTAGAGCTAATCTGGTTGATCCTGGGGATCTCTGATTTAATAGCTCCAGCCCTGTGAGAGTCCAAACAGCAAAACAGATGAAAATTTTTTCTTGTTTACTAATTTAAATTCCTTCTTTCAGAATTCAACCTGATGGGACAAACCCTTTTGCACATATTGTCTTCATAGTTGTGAAGGGGTAAATAATAAAGGCTTTGTATTGTGATTCCCATATTGGCCCATTTAGAAGTGATAGTCTTCTTAATGAGCAGAAGACAATCCCTCATGACAGGCCAACAGTTTCAGGGCAAACATTTTACAGTTACAAAGCAAAAACTTCAATATTATCTTATAGCATGTGAGATTAATGTATGCAGCAGCTTACAAGCATTTCATAAAGTCTAAACACTCAATGCATTGTCATAAGTTCAATACCCATCTTAACAATACTAACACACAGGGGAAACTGACTTGTTTCCAGCAATCAATTGGTCAATACTTGGCTGAGGCCTAAGGCCTTGGCAATATCTGGCACCTGGTTTGCAAGCCCCACAGTCACAATGAAAAGGGAACTAGAAGGGGACACCAAGCAGAAAGCTCTAATGCCCACTCCTCTGAGATGATGTCCAGGTTGTCAGTGGACACTGCTGTGAAAGATGACAGTCCTAGAAACTGAAGTCCCATTGGACAGCACGTTTCCCCCACACTCCAAGAGATGATCCACTCTCCATGCCAAGTCAGACCTTAGTCTCTCCTGTAAGCCTGGCAGTAAGAAGTCAACTAAAGAGGTGATTTTATTCAGTGGACACTTTTCCACTGGGAACTAGACTGAGGCCACCTACTTCTTTTCCGTAAGCCACCAGTCAGTCATCATCTGCAATGATGATCAGTCACTACTCACCACTGACTTGGACTGGCTTTGAACAAGCAACTTAAAAGGCCAAAGGCTCTATCTGCCATTACCACTCCGCAGGTCACAGGAACTGAATGGTTCAGTTTGTTCCTAAACTTTTTATCATTTCATATTTGACAAGTGGGAAAATATATTAGCTCCTCAAATAAAATGGAACAGGAACTCATGCCATCAGATTGAACACTGCCCAGGGATATATTAATATGTTTGTCATTGAAATCTCACTCATAAAAATGCTAATGTAAGATATTAGCATAAATGTGCATCAGACAAAAACCAGACCCCTACATTTATATTTAATAAAATTGATATTGCATGATCATCAAATAAATGCTGGGTGTTATTAAAATGTGTGTTGAAGTGTAGCATATATATGCATTTTACATTTACAGCATTAATTCTCAGCAAGTACTGTAGACTTTGAATATAACGTTCAAAGGAAAAGGTCATTATGGCTCAGCTGTTCTCATTGTTCCTGAGTCAGAAATACATTATGCCCAGTGCAACCACTGCAGTTCTGTCCTGGTAGCTTGCTACACTACTCCTTCAGACCTCTCCAACCACCACTTAAAGCTGATCCCTCTTGGCAGAAATCCCAAAGAATAGGCAATGTTGCCTTCCCTAATCCTGCACCATTGGCCATAATGAGCTGTTTAACTGTGTCCTCAATGAGATTGGGAGCAAGCTCGTTTTACTTCATCTTACAGAATGTCACGTAGAGCCAGATCTTCAGCTGGTGTGAAGTGGCATAGCTCCATTGAAGTCAATGGGTCTAGGTTGATCTACACCAGCTGAATATCTGGCCTCTATTTTGCCTTTTTTTTTTTAAATGTTACTCATAACAAGATATTTTACTGGATTTGGGGGTTGAGTTGTGCTGGAGCAAGAGCCTTCTGCATATTGACATTTACAGTGGAACAAGAGTCTTTCTAAATAGCTGACAATCCTCTGTGGCTCTGGTCTGCATTATGCTGTTTAATATTGTTATTAGAGTCTCTATCAATTCCTTATGGAAAGGCTGGTTTGTAATCACACAGATGTCAACTCAATTTCATCTGAAATCTTTGCCATGGGGGGGCGGGGGAGCAGGAGTCATCTTTACAACAAGCCTACAGATTTTTGACCCTTCTTTCTCTCTTCAATCTGTAGAGTTACCCCTCTCCATCCCAACCCCACTATATGACCCAGTGGTCATTAATGTTCCATTTCAAAAGAATTATAAAGGAGTATAATTTTATGTGATTAAATTGGTCCAATTATTTCTTGAAGCCACAAATGTATAATTTCCTATAAGTGCTTACAGAAATCAATATACCAAGTTCATAAATTATTTATGACTCCATCTGTCTTCTTTTTTTTAAAAAAAAATGAAACTGAAGGACTCCTTTCTGGAACTGGATACGAATTTCAGCTTTCATTCACAAAGATAGAAAGGAAGTACATTCGAACAGCAAGCCAGCTAGAGGCAACCCACACCCAAAGAGAACTGAGGTGTTTCTTCTTTCTAAGTTCATATATATTTTTCAATCCCAGATAAGAAATGATGGCCTCTGAACAGGATCTATATTGTTAAAAAGTTGCAAGGCTCTTTCTATAATTGGTATAGCCACATTTGGTGGGATGTGGGAAAAGTTACTGGTTTTGAAATATCAGTGGACTAAAGACATTTTGATTGTCTCATATAAAGTCTAAACTCTTAATTAGAGTTTATAGAGCATCCAGATTCCTGAATGGTAACAGAGAAATATTAAGAAATGTTTTTTAAGTAGGTGTTAAAAAAAGAATTGCCATAATGCCACTGCACATATTTTGCAATAGTTCCCTTAATGCTATGCTATAACTGTGAAAGACTTATGGAGATGCACTATTTATCACCCAAGTTATCCCACTAATTCAGATGCTGGGTGCTCAAAAACCTATTTGCTATTTTTTTCTTCAACAAAATGACTACTATGAAGCATTTATAGAGTGTTTTTTGTCTTCAGAGTGCTTTAGATCCATTAGCTAATTAACCCTCACTGCAGTCCTTTGAGGTAAATATTTAATCCCCATTTCAGAGAGGAGGCAACTGAGCTACTAAGTGGATAGTGACTCACACAAAGAGTGAGGATTAGAAATCAGTGGTTCCTGGGTCCCAGTCCTACACTTACACCTCACTATCTCTTTACATTTTTTTCCTCTATAGACAACTCAGAATCTTACTGACACCTGTTCTACCTAGTGGCAAAGTGGTCTCAGTATTAAGCTGGAAATACCTAGACTTGAAAACAAGCAAGGTTCAAATTCTAACGGGGCAGCTCCCTCTTCAGTCCTTCTGACAGATAAAATTGAACATGCAGTTTACTCTCAGTACGTCTTTCTGATGTGACCTTGAAATAAAAGTTCCTTCTGTCTTAGTTCAGGGCAATGGCATCAATATTTCCTCTTAGTGGTATAGGGAGGGCACCCATTTTAGCCTCCAGGCTCCTCAGCTATCACCTCTCTTGGGAAGAGACCCGGGACTCTTTTGCTCCTGACAAGCTGCACAGTTCCCTGCCTACATTATGAGCTCCCTGTCAAATCATACTTACTCAGCAGGCATACTTTGTTTTCTCCTCAAACGGTATAAACTGGGTAATTGCCCACAGTTAGAAGTTACCACATAGCCCTTTCAAAGCAAGCACATTTAATGAGAAAGCATTATAGAGAAAACATACTGAAACACCAAAAGAACCTACATAGATACTAATAAGCTTACCAGAGATCACCCCAACTCCAGCAAGGGCTTTGACAGGTGACCAGTCTTTCAAACCCCACGAAGTATCAGAGGGGTAGCCGTGTTAGTCTGGATCTGTAAAAGCAGCAAAGACCAAAAACCTCCCTTGGTTTTCACACCTCAACTGCTAGAACAGAGCCTCATTCTCCCTGTTTGAACTAACCTCATTATCTCTAGCTTCCTTGCATATATATACCTGCCCCTGGAAATTTCCACTACATGCATCCGACGAAGTGGGTATTCACCCACAAAAGCTCATGCTCCAAAACGTCTGTTAGTCTATAAGAAACCCCACCAAAGGGTTTTTCATCACAGCTGTTAGCTCAGAACAAGCAAACCCATGAATCAGAGTCTCTCCTTTACACAGTTTGGGCCTTTGATCTTGGGACCCTGGGATCAGGTAATCATCAATCACCCTCTCCTCAGAAAGTAGCTTCTATGAGCTGGTATTTTGCATAACCGGAGGCAGTGGGAGGAATTTGCCTTCACCTCCCCCTAACTATTTCCCAGGAAATCCACTTCACATGTGTTGTCCTGAAAGTAATTTCTTGTTTGTAACGTTGTTCAAAATAGTCCTTTGCATTTAATACAAGGGACACCAAGGATACTTAAACTTAATTCAATAAGATCTCCAAGGATATTGCAGGGATATGCTATATCTATCAGAATATGTCTTTCTGATATGACCTTGAAATAAAAGGTCCTCTCAACCTGGCATTGGCCACTGTTGGTAGACAGATACTGGGCTAGATGGACCTTTGGTCTGACCCAGTACAGCCGTTTTTATGGTCTTATGTTCTTTATGTTGATAATAAATTATTATATTGCTTTTAAGTATGCACAAATTTGGCCCAATGTTCTTAGGCCAGACTCTCATCTCCTTGTTCTCCACTTGTCCATATGCCTGCATCCCCAGCATGGTTCCAGGAAACCATGGAATAAGTATGCTTATTGTTTATAAAATCACTTTAGGCTAAAATGTCTTATTTAAAATATCTTATTATTCCTTGAAATCTTCTATATCATTATTCCCTTTTGGAAACATATATACATGTACAAACACACACACACCATCATGCACACCATATATGTGGTGTAAAGAGTCATGTGATGAACTGTATTTATCATGCACGTTTGACCACATCACCTGCACTCTGCCCATTAAACCATCTCCATCAGGTCCACATCTTACATTCCAAATTTATAAGTAGCTTCAAATGGCTACCATTTAAAAAAAAAAAAAAATCATCCTCCAAAAAAAGTGTTTCCATCTTTCCCCAGAAACTCCTGTTTCTGGCCCCTGTAGATTGTAAGATACTGGGCCATCATATCACAACATTGTTCTGTAAGGAAAGGAAAGTCTAAGTATGTAAGTTCAGGACCCACTTTGTCCCGATAGGGGGACTGTCTGGTGGAGGACTGCAAGCTGCCACTGGCACCGCTCACCTCTTCTTCCTGGGGCAGCTCCCAGCGCCCGCCCACTGGCAGGAGCCTGCAGTGCAGCCCCAGGCATAGAGGCAGCAAGGAGGTCTCCGCTGTGTGCTGCAGGGGCAGGACTTGCAGGCGCAGGCAGTGGGCAGAGAGCACCCCACCCTTGACCTCCCTTGACCCAACTCAATCTGACCTGCGACCCTAGGAGCCAGAGGGACCTGCTGCCGGATGCTTCCCAGGAGCCGATCCAGGTAAGCACCGCTGGGACTCACCTCGCCCCCTGACAGGTTCCTCTGGCTTGGGAGATGGGGGGGACCTTCTGCATGCTGTCGGTGCCTGCAAGCCCCGCTCCGCAGCTCCAACAGCTCCCATTGGCACCTTTCCTGGCCAGTGGGAGCCACCAGCCACAGACCTCGTGCTTTTAGTTTTTCAAGTTGTTTTCCAGTGTAACACAAATTTACAGTAGGGATATGTAGTTTACTGTTCTGAACCACAATGCATACTGTAGGACAAACTGCAGGGGGCACATAACACGTAAGAAGCACAGAGACTGCACAGTTCTTTTCAGTGGCTAGCCATCTAGCTAACAGTCTTCAGCCGAAAACCCCACCTGAAATGGCAACGGGAAGCGAGGAGCCAACCACCAAAAAACAAAAAAGACAGTGCAGATACAGGACAGAATGGGAAGCCACTTACACCTAGATTCGGAAATTCTACGAGTGTGATTCAAAAGCCTTTTGTAAAGCATGCAGGAAGGAATTTAGCATTTGCCCTGGCGGTGAGTCTGATGGTAAGCATCATGCTGAATCAAAAAATCATGGACAAAACAGCCAGACTCACAAGAACAATACCCTGGTCTCACATTTTTTCAGCAAGCCAAATGAATCCTTCAATAATGACATTATCGCTACTGAG
Organism: Chelonoidis abingdonii; assembly: GCF_003597395.2. Taxonomy (NCBI): domain Eukaryota; kingdom Metazoa; phylum Chordata; order Testudines; family Testudinidae; genus Chelonoidis; species Chelonoidis abingdonii. Next base: position 168,174,033 of record NC_133769.1, on the reverse strand, counting down.
CTAACTCAAGTTTACCACACAGTATTCCATCCACACTCCTGTCGCTCATGTGACTGTGACATGTGACTGTGAACTTAAACTGTCACCTACCTTGTATCCAGATTCAACAATTGCAAAGCACATCAGCTGTGGCTCGACTAAAGAGTAAATGAGAGTATGACAGCATGTGAAGTGTATGCCATAATGAATACTCCGAGAATTAAACTTCAGCGATGGAAAAATGACATATTCTTTGGCTCCAAAGTTGAAAGTGCATTAACTGAGATGCTGCCTGTCACTGCTGCATGTCTCCAGAAAGACTTCATGACATTTTGCAATATGTCAATCCTATATTTGGAGAAATGGTTTGATTTTTCAGCTACTGGCTACTTGTTCAATACCCAGTGCTTGAACATCAAAGTTAATAGGGTATTCGAATACAAGGATCTGTCTGCAACTGTCACAGCTGTAAACCTTCAGAAAAGAGTGGATCTTGATCAGCTCTGTGATGAATACTGTATCATCAAAGACGACAGCTCCAAGTTGGAGCCTGGAAACTATTCAGTTAGGGAACTCTGGTCTCAAGTGCTGAGAAACAAGGGCTGTAGCGCTGAATTCCTGAACATGGCAAAGTTAGTGTCATACGTGCTCAGTATACCCATAAGCAATGCATACTCGGAGCATGTATTTTCAATCATGAAAGGTGCAAGGACTGATGTCCAGAATTGAAGCAGCATAGACTTGGTGCAGAGTGAAACCCTTGTCAAAAGGAATTTCCAGATGAGTTGCAAGGACTTCTACAGCTTTGTGATTGCCCAGAAGCAAGTCATGACTATGGCAAAGTCATCCAAGAAGTACTAGACTTCTAGCATATCTGAGAGGTATGCAAATTCGGAAGTTGATTTATTGACAGAATAAAAAACCCGGCCTTTTACCCCTGTTGTTTGTTTAGTGTACAAATAAATATGTATGTTTAAATATGTGTTATGACTAAGTCTATAATTTAGACTCACTGATTCCAGACCTCTGTGATGTAGTTTGCTTCAGCTGTCAGTGGCTGAAGCTGGGGCTGAAGGCAGAACTGGAGGCCTCCTCACTGTGACTGCTCCCCTGCCCTGCAACTGGATCTGACTTTGCAACCAGGATCCTGTGCCCCTGTCCTGCAGCTTCAGCCGGGGCTGCAGCCAGAGCCCTGTGCCTCTGGCCCCATGGCTTCTACTGGGGGCTGGAGCTGGGGCCACGAGTCCTTGCCCTGTGGCTTGTGGTAGGGGCTTGCAGCTTCCTAGGGCTGTGTGCCCCCTCTCATGGCTCTGGTCGGGGCTGTACCTTTGTTTATCATCATCATCATCTCCCCTCCTCCCCCCCTCCACTCGCCCAATGTGTCCTGACATTTCACTCTTGCAATCTGGTCACCCTATGAGCACAATTCTCATTGACATTCATTTGGACATTGTGCTCCTAAATCACTTAGGCACATTTGAAAATCTGCCCCCAAAACGCAAGTGAAATCAGGTTTAAGCTGCTTTTAGGAAAATGTTGGCTGGAATTATATTTGATCGATTCACTTTCAGTGTGTGCTTTTAATATATAGTTTTTGTGCTCAAACTGGAAATCCTTGCAGATTCTGAAGAATTTTGCACACGAAGAAAGTACAAAGTGAATTAAAAAAATGGCTAGAGTGAAGGTAGAAAACTTTGCAAGGATTTATATACCAGGCTGGGCCATGTATCAATTGAAATAGGATCAATTCAATAGAGGAAAGAAAAAAGGCTTTTAGGCAATAATTGAAGGAGAGTGACCTTCTGAGACCCTGCTGATTACGTACATGATTTTCTTGCCAAGTAATGAGTGCTTCACAGCTCTGAAACTCTAGTGGCCACAAATAGTGATCCTGGTACACTTGTTTCAAGCCCCAGGCTCAGCGTCTGCTGCCTGTGTATGGTGACAAAAAGATTCTCTGAACACAGTATATATAAGTATATAGATACTTTTTATGGATTTGTTTTGTTTCATTATCCAAACTTAAATTTACTGAGATTCCAAATAATAAAGCTAAAATACTCCCCTTTTGTTACCAATCACAACTCCACAGATGTGCGTACGGGAATGTAGCCTCTTATCGTCTGACATTCCGGACTAAGGTCCTGATTCATCAAAGCACTTAAGTAAGACTTAAAGTGAAGCTCATGCCTAAATGTTTTGCTGAATAAAGGATAGGTGTAAGCATTTGCTTGATGTTACTCATATGTTTAAATGCTTTGCTGAAATCATGGCCTGAGTGAAGAATATCAAGAGCTGTTTCAACAGGGTTAGATTAAGATTAAGATTAAATATGGTCTGCATCAACCACAATTTTGAGTAATCCCCAAAATTTCAGATGGTCTCTCCAATCATCACCCAGAATAGATTCAAGCTTCCTGCTAGAGGAAATCTGCTTCCTATATCCAAAGATGGACTCCTGTCTTCTCCCTATTCTTGATTCCATAATTTTCCTTCTGTTAGAGATAGCCCATCTCACCCAAGCAAGCAACTGTCAGCCTCCTGCTATTCTGTATCTCATTCAATACTCTGCCTATGGACTCTTCCCTATCTAAATGCATTGATATCTCAAGGATCCAAAAAGCATGCCTTGGTTCCATCCCTGACTAATGACAAGACAGCTAAGTAGGAAGCCATGTATTAACAGATGCTCTGTAAATAAACACAGGAGTAAAAAAAAATTCTAAACAAAAAAAAAAATTTGCTTAAAACCTAGTTTTACAAACCACCACTGACAACACTTTAAAATTTTGTGCACACAAGTTGTTCTAGCTGCAAAAATCATTATACATCTGAAATACATAATGTACAAGGAAAGGATTAGCATGATCCTTACCTTGGGAGAAAAAGACATATTTAGGCAGACTTTTCTAGCAACTGTCATTCCTATGCATTAATTACTTGGCTTCTGTAATCCAGCTGCTGATTCTTTTCTTGTTCCCATCTCTTCACTTGCCATGAAGAAAAACTCTACAGTTGCACCTTGAGTTCTGTAGATTTTCTCTTAATTCCCTAGTGCTGAGGGTGTCCTGTCCATCTTACCAATGAGCTCCCTATTAAAAAAAACTGAGCTTTTGGAAATGAAATTAAAGAGACAAATTGAAACAGAAGGGGACTGATCTGTACGCCTACAGGTTTCCATTCCACTGCAGATTAATAATATCCAGATAACACAGAGATATGGGCAAAGGAAAATAAAACACAAACCACAACAAATCAAGCAATATCCAGCCTGTTTGCTTAGTTCTTCAGCATGGTTATTTCAAGTTATTTCTTTAACTCTTAAAAAATTATTTGAAGGGTCAAGGTGACTTGAAAATGTTTACAATTTATCAACAGCTGGACAATCTCCCAATTCAATAGAAGAGCCAAGATGCACAAACTTGCTTTTTATAGCTTTTTTTTCCTCTCCATATTTTAGCAAAACTCCATCTTTGAAACTAGAGTTTTAGCAGCAAACAAGAGTGAATATTTTCAGGGCCAAAATCCAAGTTCTGTTCACTATGAGTCAGTGGATTATACTATTTGTTATTCATGAGAGTTTGGGCGTCCACCAGGTATTCTTAAAAGTGTTTCTGAATCCTAAATAGAGCTGGTTGGTTTCATTGAAAAATGTTGATTTGTTGAACCCAAAATGTTGAGGTTTGACTTTTTTTGTCAAATCACAGGTAAGGTTCCCATGGAACCAGTGGTGAGCCGGAGCCAGTTCCTACCAGTTCGCGGGAACCGGTTGTTAAATTTAGAAGCACTTTTTAGAACCGGTTGTCCCTCAAGGGACAACTGGTTCAAAAAGGGCTTTTAAATTTAACAAAACCTCCAGCAGCTCCCTGCCCTTCCCCTGGCCCCAGCTCACCTCACTCTGCCTCTGCCTCCTCTCCGAATGCTTCCCCAGCTTCTCCTCCCCCTCCCCGGCTTCCCGCGAATCAGCTGTTCGCGTGGGAAGCATGGGAGGGCTGAGAAGGAAGCAGCGGCTTCCTGCAGGTGAGCTGGGGCACGGGGGCGGGAGGAGGGCTCCAGGCACTGCACGGCTCCAGCCTGGCCCCTGACCCTGACCCCGACCCTGACCCCGGCCGGCGTGTGTCCGTCCCCAGCTCTGACTGTGGCCCACTGGGCGGTGCAACTCCTGCCTGGCCCTGACCTCAGCCAGGTGGCGCAGCTCTGGCCTGGTCTCCGGGCCCGAGCCGACCCCAACCTCGGCCAAGAGGCTCCAGTCCCAACCCCGGGCCTGGCCCCCACCTCCAAGCAGCACGTTAAGGGGGCAGGGAAGGGGTGTTGGATAGAGGGCAGGGGAGTTGGGGGGTGGATTAGTGTCAGGGCAGTCAGAGGGCAGTGAACAGGGGGATTGAATGGGGGCAAGGGTCCCGGGAAGGCAGTCAGGAAGGAGCAGGGGTTGGATGGGGTGGTGGGGGCCAGTCAGGGGTAGGGATTCCAGGGACAGTGAGGGAACAGAGAAAATGGGTGGTTGGATGGGGCAGGAGTCCTGGGGTGCCATCAGGAATGAGAGGAGGGGTTGGATGGGGCAGCAGGTGGCAGTCAGGGGACAGGGAAGGGGGGGTGGATGGGGCAGGGGTTCTGGGGGGGGCTGTCAAGAAACATGGGGGGTTGGATGGGGCAAGAGTCCCGGGGGGTGAGAGAGGGCATGACCCTCTCGTGGGGTGAGGAGGAGGGAACCTGTTGTTAATATTTTGGCAGCTCATCACTGCATGGAACCCTACCTGCCAGGAAACCTGCCTGGTTCCCTGCCAGCTCACCTGATGAGTTCCCGAAGAACTGGGCTTCCAGGAATCACAGCTCTGGGATGGACTTGTCAGATGGACTGGCTCAGAGTCAGTGACTGTGTTCCCAGAGTCCCTGATGCAGTGCTCAGAGACTGAAAGCCTCACCTCAAGATGAGGCTCTCCAGGCTTCCTGCCTCTGAGCTGGAAGCTTGCAAGATTCCTAATCCAGCTGGCTCCCCAGGCTGCATGGATGGGGTAGCCCAGAACCCAACTGGCATGTGAATTTGGAAGACTAGGGGTCCCTGGCCCTGGGGTAGTCCATATGGTAGAGCTGCCACAGATCCCAGAATCCCCAGCAGCTGCTGAGTGAAACTGCCATGCCGAGGGACATATTTCATTTTAGGAGCACAAGATGTAGGTGCTGAAAATTTCAAAGTGCCAAAATATTCAGTGGTCTGGCATTTCCAGGTTTCATACAGCTTTTATCCTAAAGCTTTAATTAATTTTAGGACAAAGGATTATTCATCCAAAATGTATCCCCAAAGTATATTATTTGCTAGTTACTTTTAGTCATTTTCTTGGTTTTGGATATTTCATTTATCCAATGAGGGTGCCTGAACAATACCATTCTGCTTAGATGACCAATCACATGACACATTTAGGGCTAGATTGCTAATGCTTATTCACAATGGACAGGACTCACGCCTTTTACTTCTATGGGACTAGTGTGAGAAAAGTGCTCACCATTTGTAAATGTGTATAGTCTAACAACAAATAATGGAAGTAAATACTTTGCAGACAATCCATAGGCTGATAAATATTCATCCAAACTCTTCAATGAATGCTTACAAATAATGAACTCACTACAAGAAACCAGGCACAGTCCACAAACGAGCTGTGGACCACAACAGGGGCTAAACTCTGTCATGGGATTCAGGGAGCAATCCAGACCAGGGAGGGGTTGTGTCATCACTTGCCCTGCCACTCTGGGTGCCTTACAATGCTTTGCTCCCAGCCAGGGAGGCTTATAGCCAGCCTACAAGCATGCAGGTCATACCCTAAGCATCTGTATGCTAGACAGCCCTAGTTGAACAACTCTGACCCCAGCAGCCTGCGTACAGCCCCACCCTTGCTTCCCCCATGCTTAATTTACATTGGAGACAGGTAGATAGCTGCCTTCTCTCCTGTCTGGGAGGAAACTTGTCTCTCCCTGTTTGGCCACAGACTTTAAAGCATAATATCATTAAGTATCCATATATCCTCATATTGTGTTAGTATATACAATTAACAATGATATTAATCATCAGTGTATCATTAGCTTTTAGAAAAGACCTCACTCAATACACTTTCATAATATAGTTATATTGTTTACTATCACTTGGTACAACTGCTTGTCACCTGAGGTTCAGCTCCCTCCCCCTCTAACAGATTTTACAGTGAACTTTCCATGGTATTCTTTGAAAGTAAAATCCAGATCAAACTTCTCTCCCCTGCTGAGGCACAGGCACCATGCTGTCTCTTCCCTCACTTGTTAGCCTGATATCTTTGTTTACCTGGCATGTAAATGTACCTTCCTTGTCTCTGCCTGGCAACTTGGCTGCTGGTCAGAGAAATGAAAACATTCTTTTGGCTAGGGCAGACCTGCTTACCAACTCCCCCGACATGCCTCGTTTAAACACATTCTAGCATATATCCATTAATCATAATACACACTTCATACATACATACATACATACATAATATTAATGATCAGTGAGTTATTAGTTTTCAGATGATGCATCACAAGGCATATTTTATGCAAAGATGATTACAATAGTGTGTACAGTGTGAATACAGGGGCACTTAGGGTCAAAACACTAATATTATTTGTAACAAAGCAATCCACCAACTCTACTTTGGACCCAGTTAAACTACTTGTGCCTATTCCAACAGGTGGTCACATACATTTTTCAGGCAACTTGCTGCACTGCTACGTGAAGTATCTCAGCCAAGTACAGCTAACCTGGTTTATTTTTCTGTCCACCTCACTCTCACCCTGGTAAATACACACCCACACACACATGCATAGATGTAAAAATCTGGCTGAGAATCAGGTTGGATGGGTCCCTTAGAGCATGGCTGCAATGGAGTTTGGCAAGCACAGCACTACTGGTTTACGTTGTGTTGGATGTTTATTGGATGCCCACATAAATGACCAGAACTTTCTCCTTAAACTCTCTCCCCAAATGGCAAAAAGCCTATAGGGAGACACTTGAGGCTATATTTACCCACATCCCAGTTGCCTTTTGAAGCACAAGGCCCACCCTGTCCTATAATTTTCCAGTATGAGATGTGGGACCACCATAACCCCTTTCAGCATTTTGCTTGGAGTGTCCTCCCAGCCCCCTAAGGGTTTATTCTCAGCAGGCCAGGTTACAATGGGATAGCTTTAGATTGTGTTGGGGGCTCCACAGAAGCCCTGCTGGCAGAGGTGACAGAGAGGATGAGCTGCAAATTTTTGGCAGCAAATTTTTGAAGGGTATTGGCCATCAACAAGCCACCTTCCTTCCGAAGTGCAACTGCGGGTGAGGCTGCTTTGTGCCACTGTAAACTCTTTCCTAGTGGCATTTTTCAACCAGGGTCCTGTACAAGTGTTTACTCCAGCATATGTTTGTGTGGATACATTAGCGAATACACAAATTCATGAGTTTTAAATGGCCAGTGTCCCTAATGGCCAGAATTGCAATATTTCATGTTTCCAGAGAACCCTAGCAAGTCTCGGGTCCTATTAAACCAAAGGCTTGAAAAGAAATAGCATACTATTCAACCTTAGCACCACACTGTTGCTCACAGAAGTGTTTTTAGGACTTACCTAACTATCACACACATATAAAAGTGTCTTATGAATGAAACAAAGATGATTAAAATTAGAATTGTGCCAGAACCACCGTATTTGAAGTCACATTCAGAGGAGAAAAAAAGATGCTCCAGTGGCTAGGATGGTAACCTTGGACTCAAAAGACCTACTACAGATTTGCTGTGTGACCCTGGACAACTCACTCAGTCTTTCTGTGCCTCAGTTCCCCCTGTTTAAAATGGGGATAGTAGCACTGCCCTAGCTCTCGGAGGTGTTAGGATGAATACATTGAAAACTGTGAGTGCTCAGGACCTATGGAAATGGGAGCCCCTGAGCACCTTGCACAGGTAGATTTTTTAACTCCCTGACTCAGAGGATTGAGATCTGAGTAGGATTTGGAATCAGAGATAGGGGCCAACCTCGCAATTCAGATCTGAACCTTCTGAACTGCACTTGCTCCCTGCAGTCTTGCATCTTTTTGCTGCAGAGCTTTGGTCTGAGTTCCTCTCTACTCAGGTCCAACCTGGCATCTCTTGGCTCACCTCCTGGGGTAGCAATTGCCCCTAGATGCAGATTTTATTTAGAAAATACATAGGGCTTTTATCCCTTTAACTGGAAAAGGCTGAGGAAATGGAGGTCCAACTGAAGACTCATAAAAGTACATTTCATCTTATAAAGAAGGGGTCGGGTTTTGGAGAGAACCGTTGCCTCAAAGTAGGGCCATGGGCCAAAACGAGGGGAGGGGAGAGAGTGCAAGCCATGGACTCTGATGAGAAGTCTGGCCTGCTGTTGCCTGAAACTACATATAATAGAAACTGACGAGCTGTGGCATTGGAACAAATTTTATATTAGGGGCTGAGAGCCATTGAACAAAACTGTAACCTGTATATAAGATGGAAACCTCTTCAAGCCTAGAGGTGCTACTGCACCTCCCACACCCTGGCTGAAGCAGAAACAGCCAAATGGCCCAAATTCTGAGAGAGCTCAATAAAAGGAGGGAGGTTACTTACAACAGGAGTTGCTGATAAACCACAAGCTCAATGAGGTGGGAAGCACAAGTGATTTCAATAAGAAACGAGATCTATATCTAGACCAGTGATTGATTGATCTGAGCTATTTTTAGTCCAGTCAATTATCTGAGTTACATTTCAATCAAATATATGAATTAAAAGTGAAAAATAAGGCTGTTGAAGCAAATACTGTAATGAGTTTTAAGAGATATGGATATTTTTATGAAGATAAAGGGGCATGAAGTAGAGAAGTGGACTTGATTTAACTTTCCAGGCAACTAGTGGCATTTTCCTAGCCAACATCCTCTGATCAGTTTATGAAAGAACTTGTGTTTTTTAAATAATCCCGTGCAGCCGTGAAAATAGCAACAGCTGCATACTAGCAACTTGGCATGTGAATTCCTAGTGCTGTTCAGTTCATGTGTGCACTTGCTGATGAGAGATTTGAGAAGAGAGGATTCTCAGAAACTGCTGCTGAGCCCTGCTAATGATCACTGAGAAAACTGAATTTTAAAATATACCTGTGTTGCATTATTATATGTAAAACATGCACAGATGTTGGCTCTAAAAGGAGCAGAGCTGTAAAAGGTTAGACAAATGGGCCAAATTTTTCAGATATGCACACCTAAAGTTAGGTATTTATGTCCATATTTAGACATTTAAAAGTGGATTGACTTTAAGAGGTGCTGAGCAGACCTCATGTAAGTGCCTTACATTAGGCACCCACATTTGCATCTGACGAAGTGGGTATTCACCCACGAAAGCTCATGCTCCAAAACGTCTGTTAGTCTATAAGGTGCCACAGGATTCTCTGCTGCTTTTTCTGATACTTGACACATTTGAAAAGTTAATGTCTGATACATAAAGATTTGTGAGAAGCGCAAGTAACATGGGAACAGAGCAGCTGCCTACTGTATTTCACCAAAACAAGTTAAACTTGAAATAATAGACCAGATTCTTCAATGGTGCTATACACCAGTTCTGGTCCACATTCTCAGTTGGTGTACAAGGTGCAGTTGCTGTGTACTTACTTACCAGCCTGTAAAAGGTAGGTTTTTACAAATTGCTATCAATAGCCATTGTGCATGTAGCCATTTCCTAACAGGTATCTATCCAATCCTGTTGTCTGCATTCTCCAAGCCCGATCCTGGAGTCTTTTTTAAGGCAAGGTTCCCATTGTCTTCACTGGACATTTGACCTGTGTCAGAGCTACAACGTGGATTTCTTTGTCTATACATGTATAATGTAGGATCAGTAAATTGAGCATCATCATCATCATCATCATCATCATCAGAGGCATATTCTAACTGGATGTGTCCCGAAGGGTTGGTTTGTTTTGGCTCAGTTTGGATAAATACCAAAGAATGTGGATGCTTATTTGAACTAACCAGACTTTTTAGTGTTCCTTTTCCACACACCCATAGCCCATGATCCTGTCAAATATCTGCTATCTATCCTAGGCTCCTACTACTACCCCCCCTTTCCTCCCATGGCAGGTTCCATTCTTCCCACACTATCTCCATCCCCTTAACTCCTTTGGAGGTTCTGTCTCCTCAACTGCCCAGAACACTTCTGTTCTAGGGTCGGTCTACACTGCATTCACTGAGTGTGAACGGCAGCTTGCATAGCCATACATGCGCTGGCTGTATTCTAGCTAGCTCACTAAAAATAAAAGCAATAATGTAGTGCCATGGCTTCAGTGGTGGCTGCACAAGCGAGTACCTACCCCAGGGGGTCAGGTTGGCTTATGCAACCTGTGCTGACGCCTGCTCCAGTGTCCTCAGTTCTGTATTTAGTAAGATAGCTAGAGTACACCTAGCACAGGTATATCTACATGAGCTGCCAGTCACACTCCCGGCTGCAGTGCAGATGATACTCAAGAACCTTTCATCTCTCTACCCCCTTTTCAAAAGGCTCCCCAACTTGCTGCCATTCTCCCTACCTCTGAATCCCTGTAGATCCCGATCTCTTCCAGACTTGCTCTGCCTGCAGTTTACCAGAAAGCTCCTTCCATCCTCCAGTTCATTTTTGATGGAAAAAAAGGCTGTGAAGCTCGGTGGTTCAGGCAGTGAATTCCTCTCTGCTGAGCTCTTGATCTCTGAATTCATAATTTTCCGCAAGCTGGGGATTCCCAGCAGAGATCATCCAGAATGTATTTATATCTACTAGTGTGAATGAGATTACCATTCAGAGAAGCTGGGGCCCTGGAGAGATGCTTCTGAGTCCTGAAAATCAGCATCGAAAATAAATGAGCCCTTTCTAGGAGGGGGCACATCGCTCTTCCCCTGTTTAAAAATAAATCAAGGAGCGTTTGGGGCCAGTGGGTTTTGTCAGAGCTAGTCTCACATACTTCCTCTCTGATATTAGTGTTTTAACTGCGCCCTGTAAATCCCTGAAAAGCACTTGTGTTTCTCCATCACTTACCCATCCTTCTAAATGATAATGATTTGAAATAGAAGCAGTTTATAAGAGAAATTGATTAGATTTCACGAAAGTAAGTCATATTCCTAGTTTCAGTGGTGAAGTGAAAGAAAAAAGTCTCATCTAAAAAAAAGTAAAAGGTATCCATAAGTATGTTTATAGAGATGAAAATAAATGGCTGAGCAGTATTAATCAGCTAAATTACTTGCAATTTTTTTGTCAAGTGGCAAATGCATGACAAATCATTTTTCCCCGCTCTTTGACCAGACATAGACCAAGTTGGGGGGAGGGATAGCTCAATGGTTTGAGCATTAGCCTGCTAAACCCAGGGTTGAGAGTTCAATCCTTGAGGGGGCCATTTAGGGAACTGGGGTAAAAATCTGTCAGGGGATTGGTCCTGCTTTGAGCAGGGGGTTGGACTAGATGACCTTCTGAGGTCTCTTCCAACCCTAATCTTCTATGATTCTAAAGAAGTCCTAATGATCAGAAGTGGGGCACAAAAAATACACTGCAGGAGAGCCAGATGGGAGGTAGACAAACAGAGCATGCTCAGGCATCAGCAGGAAGAGGACAGAAGGAGAAGTATTGAAGGACAGCATTGTAGGTGGGGTTGAGCAGTTCTGCAGCACTCTGTCTATGCAAATAGCTTCAGCCAGAATTCAAACTCACCAAAACTGAGCTGCCTTCTAACGTGAGAAACCAAACCCAAACTATTGTTTTTCTTAGCATCACAATACAAACAAACAGTCTCAGGTCATGCTGCTAGCCCAGAAGAATCCTAGGCTCTGACTCTTTTCCCAGGGTTGTGATTGCAGTTAAGTGTTCTGAATTTTAGGGTCAATGCCAGAACTTCCCCCACTTCCCTAACTCCTACCATATGCTTTCTGAATAGTACGATTTCTGTTTCATATACTTCCGATTATGCTTTATATACACAATATTTTTTATTTCTGGTGTGTTATGATGGTGCTCTACCTGTCTATTCTGAATCTACCCAAAGATGCAAATAATCCCAAGCTCTGGGGAGTTCAGGTCCAGAGCTCTTAAGCAGGTGCATAAACTTTAAGCAAGCAATTAGTGCTATTGACACAAATCTAATATGTAATAGTAAATCATAACTGAGCATATGTCTAAACTGCAGTTAAACACATGGCTGGCCCTTGTCAGCTGACTCAGCCTCAGGGGTTTCAGGCTGCAGGGCTGTGAAACTGTGGTGTAGATATTAAGGCTCTGACTGGAGTATGGGCTCTGGGACCGTCCCCTCGTGGGTTCCAGAGCATGGCTCCAGCCCAGGCCCAAGCATCTACACACTTAGTCTTATGGTTCTGCAGCCAGATATCCGCAAGGCCAAGTCAGCTGACCCAGCCGCAGATGTTTAATTCAGCATAGACATATCCTGAAAAGTCTACCTTCAGTGGTTATAGCTACCTGCTTAACTTTAAGCACGTGTATAAGTGATTTGCTAGATCAGTACAGGTATTATATAGCAGTAAAAATAAACATTATATAGCTAGATAGATATTATCACAGATGAATCCAAGCCACAAAGTTCATATGCAGTTAATTTTACTTACACACACAAACACACACGCGACTCAGTGGAGCGGAAAGGCAATTGGGACCAAAATTAAATGGACATGTTTATACATGCACATCTGATTTTTTCTTTTCCTGCCAACTACCTTTGCACTCCAGGAAGTCATCTTAGATCTGGTTATGACCAGGTGCAATATTAGCTATAGAAAGGCCCAGAATATTCCTAGAACTGGCAGCAAGCAGCTGTAGAGCATTGCAGCTGCCACCCCTTCTCTTTAGAGACATAACCCATCTTTTTCACAACACATCTAATTTCTTGTAGGATGAACAGCAACAGTCATTACTAATTCATTCCTGAAACAAAAATCAGAGCCTATTGTTGCAAAAATGCTATTTGAAGCAGCTTACTAAGAATGCTCCTAATAACTCTTGCCTTTTTATATAATTTACTATGCCAGTCTATTTTGGTTTTGTATGAAAAAGTTTGCCATGACACTTCACACACTATTAAAAAAAAATAAACTGACACAAGCAAAGTTCCTACTGAACACTGATCAAATGGAGGAGGTCACAGGTATATAGCTGATTTTAATTATCTGTTTTTAATTAAATAAAGTGGCCTTGCAGGCTTCCAGATGCACAGTTCTGGAGAGGGAAGTCTTCCATCTAGAGAAGAGATATGGCAGAAGTTTTATAAGTTCAGGTTGACCTTTATGGATATCTCCTAATACATAATGTAATTCAATATTTTGCCCCCTTTTTCTGTCAGTGAATGGTCCATGAACAGACCATGACTTTCTGGACTAAATTTGGTTCAAATTATCTGGTGAATAATTATTTGTCTGTACTTTGTGCATGAGGACTTAATATATATTATTCAAAATTCCAGCTGTTTTGATGGCATGTATATCCCATAGAATATTTCTATTCCTTTTCTGGATAAAAGTAACTTTGAATCACTAGGAACACTCAAAATTAGTCATTTAAAATTTGCCTTCTGTGAATTTCTGCAATACTCCCTTAAAGCCCACTGTTCCCACAAGCATGTGTGCAGTTATGGGAGACAGTGTTGCCTAGTGTACAGAACACTGCACCAGGACTCAGGTTATATTTCTGGCTCTACCGCAGGCCAGCTGGGTGACTTTGGGCAAGTCACTTCCTTCTCTGTGCCTCAGGTTCCTCATCTGTACTGATGAAAAGTGCCATACAAGAGCTTGCTGATGTTATAAACTCATGCACTAGAATAGTCACAAAGAGTGAACAAAAATGTGAATATACATTCGTATTAATGCAGCCTTCACCCAGCTCTCCAGTGCAAGCTTCCTCACTGCAGCTGTCCCTCTTAACAGCTGCACATTTAATCCATACAGTTTTTATGTGACCCTAGGTTAATTAAAAGTCCTTAAGAATTTCTAGTGACTAACAGTGTGATATGCCCTTTGAAGTATACTTCCTCTTTCAGGATACTAAGTCTGGAAGCAAATCAGTTTGTGCAACAGGGTCCTGAAAGAATAGAATATTGTTGACACTTCCTATTTTGCTTGTCATTGGTTCTGTTGAGCTGAGATGTTGCTGGTTCATGAACTGTGGATGGATTCTACATAGCAACAACACTAAATAGCAATAGCACTAATCCCCTCATCGGGGAGGAGCACAAAAATCGATTTTAAGAGCCCTTTAAGTCGACAAAAATTGGCTTCATCGTGTGGATGGGTGCAGGGTTAAACTAATCTAACGCTGCTAAATTCGACCTACACTCATAGTGTAGACTAGGGCTTAGATTTCTATGCAGTGTTAAGTAACATAGCCCTATTTATCCTTACTGAGCAATCTGTTACTGAAAGCAATGGGCAAAAATGCCTTCTTCGCTGCAATGGATGCTACGGATTATGTAGAATAAAAGTAAACACTTACCTTGTACATTTCATCCACAGACACCAAAGCACTTTTACAAAGGTAGGTATTTTAAATACCTTAGCCCAGTTTTTACATAACAGGAGACTAAGATAGAAGGGGTAAGTCACAATTTACGCACAGTGTGTTTACATTGCCATAAAAGACCTGTGGCAGAGCTGCAGTTGGCCTAGGTCAGCTGGCTCGGGCTGTGGTACTATAAAATTAAAGCATAGACATTCTGGCTTGGGCTGCAGCCTGGGCTCTGAGACACTGTGAAGGGGGTGGGTCCAGCCCAAGCCCAAACATCTACACTGCTATTTTTAGCCCCACAGCCTGGGTCAGCAAACTTGAGTCAGTTTTCCGCAGGCTCTGAGATTAAGGATTGGTCTACACGCTACCACTTAAGTGTATGTAACTTATGTTGTTCAGGGATGTAAAAGACACTACCATGAGCAACGTTAGTTACATTGACCTAAACACTGTCCACACTGGTGCTATGTCAGTAGATGCTCTCCTGTAATCATAATGCATCTTCACCAGACACACTACAGCTGCACCGATGTAGCACCGTAGTGTAGACGTGTCCTCAGTGCCACTGGTATGTTTTATTGCAGTATAGACATACCTACAGTGGTAGAATTGTCAGTAGAACCCTGGTTGTGTGGCTGCCAATTCCATAGCCTATTCACTAGGCCAACTCTGCCACTGAGCAATTACTACATGTGGAAACTACACTATTGAAAATGGCCCATAGGATGACATTTGACTCACATAAGATGCACTCCAAAGAACCATTCTACATAATATCAGGCAATAACACTCTACTGTGTTCTTATTAAAGAAAAATCTTACTGAAATGAGTGATGCCTAGGTCTCATCTTTTTGCAAAGACTTTGCCAAATATGTTAAATATATAGCAATGTAAATACTGCCTATACACTTTATTACGCAATAAAAAAGTGTTTTAATGCAGCAATTAAAACTCAAATATGCTTTAAGTTATTTTTAAAACTGTTGTAAAGCTGATAGCTAGTAAGTTTTAGACTGATGTGATCTGAAAAAGCCTGGACATCACACCATGTAAAATAAAAGTAAAATATTCTGCCTATCAACACTTACTAAATAAATCTCAACATTTTTATGACGGTAATGAATGAGTGTGAGCACACTGTGATGGCTCACTAATTCTTATTTAAGATGCAAAAGTGGAACCTAGCACATCTCTTACTGTGTGAGCTTGTTTGTGCAGTGCCTTGCATAATAGGGCCTTCACTGTGGCATGTGGCTTTATGGTCATTCAAATAAATATTTTTTATAATAGTCAACCAGGACAGAAGCCAACTCCCAGTAAGGAATTAAAAGCATCATCATTTATTCTGTTGTCAAGGCACTCCAGAAGTAAAAACAAAACATATCACTGCCACTCTGTAATAAGTTTGGTTGCTCTTGTAATTCAGGTAGACATTCTGTAAATATGAACCCTCGTTGCACACTTCTGAGACAGGCAATTAAATATTATTACCCACATTATAAAGATGGGGAATCTGAAGCAAAAAAGTTAATCCATTGTCCCAGATTTGGTTGGCATGCTTCCCTCATACATCCTACAGCTGTGAGGCGAATCCAAGGTTCTAAGTCCCTGGATTCCCTAGGTGGTTTAAGACCCCCTGGGTCTCAGCAGCCTACAGCAATATTTCCTACCTTGGTCCTTCTGGAAAGTTTCCTGGAAAACTGACTGTCAGTCTGTTCTCTCTCCTTGGAAATGGAGCTCCTCAGCCACCATAGGCTGCCAGGACCAGCGCTGACCCCCCATTGCTTAAAATATACCCTGGCACAGAATCTTATTGAAAGATGCAAGCCCTCTGGCTCACGGTTTAACTCTCTCTTGAGGCTTGTGTAATTGCGAAGCAGATAACACACTCTCACACTTTGCCCAGAGTATAACCCAATTGCCCTTTTACTGAGTCATACAAAGCACAAGACAGTACAGATCATACAGAACACAACAAATATCCAAAATGAAATAGCTCACCTTTCTCTGGGAGACCATCTGAGCTCAGGAAGGCCCCTACATGTTGGGTTGTTTTCACTCCTCTCGAGCTAAAGACAAAATGGATAGAGACTCCAAAATGATCAGCTCTTCCTTTCTGATAATCTTTCAGTCTCCTCTTTCAGTTGACCTCATTGCCAGCATTGCCAGGGGTCTAGAAATCAGGGTTGTCAA
Source organism: Chelonoidis abingdonii (assembly GCF_003597395.2). Lineage (NCBI taxonomy): Eukaryota > Metazoa > Chordata > Testudines > Testudinidae > Chelonoidis > Chelonoidis abingdonii. Next base: position 168,157,374 of record NC_133769.1, on the reverse strand, counting down.
GAGCACTTCTTTCCCACTACGTCAGTTTTCCTGGTTGGGAGCCAGTCTCTTGCCTAGAGAAATTAAATTTCAGTGGTTGAGCCCTTAAGTTAAAACAACCCTCTATTGTTATGCAATAACAATACCCCTTTTCTTCCAACAGATTTAAAAGGACAACACAGAAGGCAACCAGCCTCACATTCAAAATGGAGCTTGCAGTCTGCCATGGATACACGTAGAAAGTCATTCATGATATGGCAATTTTCATAGAGACACTTCACAATATTAACCAGAATGCATACATTTGTACAGATAAATTCCCAAGTTGTCGCACACGAGTTGCCCGAGGACTGAGAATCAGGGTAAGAGCTAAGATTAGAACTCAGAGGTTCTTGACTCCCAGTCATTTGGGCTCAGGCCACTAGATTCAGGTGTACCACAGACAAGTCCCCACTCACATGACAACCAGCACACCAGGGACTGAAGAGAAGACCTCTAGAACTAAAATCATGAGTGTCTACAGCTTGAGCTAAAGAACCAGACTCTCAAGGTGGGGGCTGTGACAGAGTCACAATTTTGGTGGCTCAGGTCCAGAGGGGGAACATGTAACACGCTGCGCCCTGCGCCCTATACATCCTCCAGCTCTGATCCAAGGGTTGTTTGTAACCGGCTAAATTCTCCCTTGGTTGCAAAGGTGTAGATGCTCAGGGATTGGAGAGGCCTCTAGAATCCTTTAATGAATGAAGGGATTTAAATGTGACATTGCTGAAGAGCTTAGGACCTTTGAATGGAAGTTCAGAACACAGTGCAGGATCTTCCCTGGGGAGTCCAGAGGACAAAGCACAGCTTAGAACTATGGTGTTTGCCATAGAATGAGAGGCTGTGTTGGCCATGTCCAAAGCGTCTTGCAAAAAGGCTTTGGCAGTCATATGGTCCTGCTGAAATTGGTCCTGCTGGTCTTGTGGAAAATCAGTAAAATGAAAGAATGTGCTGCAATTTGTGTAGTCATACTTTGCCATTAGAGTATAGTAGTTAGCTACCCTACCTTGTAATCCTGAAATAATCCACATAGGATGGGATAGGGGCCATAACTGCCTTGACTGTTGTCCTGGGGAGAGGCAGACAGGGCTACTGCTATGCTGTAAGAAGCTTGGGCCAGGTATGAAAAATCATTAGTATCATACCTAGAAACTACTCATTTAAAACCCCAGATATGTAAGTAGATCAGGAAATGTTTAGGAAGACACAATTAGGTTTTATCCCTTTTATTTCATTATTCCTCTGTGCTAACCCCAGGTTCTTTTGTTTTGCTTGTAACCTTTAAGCTGGACCTCAAGAAAACTATTCTTAGCGCTTAATTCTTGTAGTTTGTTTTTTTTTAAATCTAGCAATAGCCTGAGTTCCCAGATGTATTTTCTTATTATTAGTAGTAGTAATAATAATAATAAAATTTACTATTTTTCAGAACAGAATTGGATTTTTGTGTCTTAAAAGGTTTGTGCACATGTTATTTAATTGACTGGTGGCAACAGCTGATTTTCTTGGTTTTTTCCCCCCTTTCTCAGCTCTTCCCCAGGTGGGGAAGGGGTAAAAGGGCTTGTGGGTACCCCACAGGAAGGAATTCCCAAGTGCACCTTCCTGGGCTCTTAAAGGGGTTCTGAACTTGGGTGGTGGCAGCATCTACCAATCCATGGTCAGAGAAAAGCTGTAACCTCTGGAGTTTAATACAAGCCTGGAGTGGCCAGTATTAATTTTTAGAATCCTTGTGGGCCCCCACCTTCTGCACTCGAAGTACCAGAGTGGGAAATTAGCCTTGACAAAGACTCAAAATTCATTCCTCACAGTCTGGCATCAAAGGAAAAGTCTATGCGGATACTGACCCTGTCAGCTTGTTTTCCATGAGAAGAAGCTATAAGTATGGATTCAGGGAAAGATCCTTTATCTCTGGACTGTTTGGACTCTTACAGGGAAGGGTATCAGTTGCAAAGCAGAGTTTCCCAGAGAATCTGGGGACCCTGAAAAAACTTTTAGGAAACTGGGAGTTTATTACATCACTGCCACCATTTGGAATTACAAACTGTGACTCACCTGTACGCAGGGCTTTGGAGCGGAGCTCGGAGCTGGAATGTGGGCCAGTAGGTTTTATGCCCAGAGCTGGAGCGGAGCAATTCAAAAATCTGATTGCTCCAAATCCCTGCCTGTACATATATTGTACCTGCTTTAACCTCTCAATAACTCTCACTTCCTTTTCTTAGCTAATAAACCTTTAGTTAGTTTACCTTAGAACTGGCTGCTAGCATTGTCTTTGGTGTAAGATCTGGAGTACCATTTGTTCTGAGGTAAATGGCTGGTCCTTTGAGACTAGGAGCAACCTGGTGTGCTGTGATTTTGCGGTTTAAGTGACTTTTTAATCATAAATATCCAGTTTGCCTAGGTGGAGAGTCTAAATAGACTGTATGTGGCTCTATGGTACAACTGGTATAGTGATCCAAGAGTTCACATTTGTTACTAGCTTGATGAAATCTAATTACAGAACACACCACCAACGTGGAGTATCTGCCCTGTTTTCTGACAGCCATGAGGGCCTACTTCAGGGCAGACTGAGAGCCACTCCAGACAGTTTGACAAATGCAATACAGTTTTTTTACATCAGGTTTATGCTACAGTTACTCTTCTGCTGAGCCATTTATTAGTGAATGGACTTGTTGACCCCAATTTCAAAAGGTTTAAAAAAAAAACAGTTCTGAAGAGGATTTGGACTGTCCATTACAGACCCCACTAGCCTCTCTTTGTTGGTTTTGGACTATATCGGTCTTTTAAATGGCTCCCTGGCTGTCCAATATATTTGCTGGAGAAATTGGCCAGGAAAGATCAACTTCCATTGGAAAGATTATGAATAAAGCTGCTCAAAAAATGAAAAATATTTCATTTTGAAATTGTTTTGTTCCACAAGGGTCTAAATGGACCCATTTTCCTATTCCCCCTCCCCCACAAAAAAATAACGATTTATTAAATTGAAACAATAACCAAAATCTTTCATTTACTGATTTTTTTTTATTGGTAACCAGAAAATTTCAATTATCTTAACGATTTTGATTTTAAAAAGTTGAGAAAAATTAAGTTTCAGTACTGTCAGAAATTATTTGAAATATGTTTATTTGTTAAAAGAGGCCATTTTTCACTGGAAAGATTCTTCATTTGAAAAATGCTAACCAGTTTTACTGACAAGATTTCTGACTTACCTTGGTCATTCCACAGTTAGATTTAGATTGTCTTCCACATACCCAGAGTGACCCACTCTGTGTCAGACAATGGACTATTGAGGAATAGGACAGAAAGTGAGGGGAAAAAGAAGTCATCATTTACTCCTAAGAAGTCACAATAGCATCCTTAACAGCAAAACCCAGGAGGGCTTGGAGCCACAAAGGCTGTTTATTTTAATATGGAGAGCTTGTGGAGTAAGAACACTATTAGCATTTCTGACATTCACGTTCTTGCCAAATAACCTTGAACCACACTTGATTATTACAATAATTAAACAAAAGTAATTCACGATGACTGCTTTGCAAGACAGAGAAAATATGGCTTTCCAATATATTTCATTTGCATAACATACATCATTGAGCACTTTATTATTGTACTTACATTTAACTTATCACATAGTGTGAAAGTACTTCGCTGGTGCTCATCCATCCTTCGATCTTAAAGGGCACTACCTTAAAGCCTCTCTAACGTTCTGGAACATAGCACTGCTTGCATTCTCACTCACTTTACATAAAGTTAATATTCTCCTCTTGCTGCATTTAGTTAGTGCACTTAGAGGAAATTGGGCTGATTTTCCACGGAGGAATCAGCATTGAGGAATCAGCATTACAGAAGGATCAAATTTAAAACAGACAGTATCCCAAAACCACGTCAGTAATTGGCAGAACCAAGAACAGAACCCAGAAATACAGACTCCCACTCCTCCAATTTAATCACTAGCTAGCCCTCCTCTTGTTAGTTAAGTAAGGTTGGGTAAATTGATTCAGAAGAAATATGAACTTTCCTAAACCTTAGTTCAAAGCAAGCACTGAATGACCTGGAGGATCATAAAACTAATTTCTTACACACATACACACCTACCCCTTTTCACTTTCATGTGCCTCTGCACTTCCTGGCTTTAATGTATGCTATGAAAATGAAGCCTGTTCTCACAATATCTGCAGTGGATGAAACGTTATTCTTCTAAGATAGCCCCCAGCACAAAATCTGTTACTCTGGGAGTGTGCTGGGCCCTAGACTTGCCTTTCATTCAGAAATGTAAAAGTGAGTGAGGGGCAGCAATCTCATAAGAAAACTGATTCCTGGGAGATGCCTGGCCCAGTTTTGCAGATGTAAAAGGTTGGAATAGTTCAGATCAGCTTTGAATGCATAGCCAAACTTCAGAGTGCTTCTCTGAACCAAACATGCAGTGGCACTATAACACAATTGCTTCCTTAACATTATTTTGCTTTCAGGTTAAATGAACTAGATTCTGGAATGATCTCAGCTGAAGACAAAGGAACAAACTAAATGGTTAATGGTCACTATTCATTGAATAAAGTTCTCTGAAAACATCTGCTCAATGTGCAACAGCGGTCAAAAAGACTAACAAAGTTCAGAACCATCACCACAGGGACAATATAATGCCATGAGATAAACCCATGGTATTCAGACAAGTTGAATAGTGTGCAGTTCTGAGCACCCCATCTCAAAACAGATTATAACTGGAAAAAGTAAAGAGAAGGGCAACAAAAATGTTTAGGAGTATGGAACAGCTTTCATATGAGGAGAGAGTAAAATGACTGGGAATGTGCATCTTAGAAAAGAGACAGTTAAGGAGGAATATATTGGAGGTCTACATAATCATGAATGATATGGAGAAAGTGAATAGGAAAGCATAATTTAACCTTTCACATACCACAAGAATTAGGAGTTACCCAATTAAATAAATAGGCAGCTGGTTCAAACAAACATGAAGAAGTACTTCTTTGCACAACACACAGTGAACCTATGCAACTCATTGCCAGAGGATGTTGTAAAGCCCAAGAGTATAAACAAGTTCAAAAAAGAACATGAAAAGTTCATGGAGGATAGGTACATCAATGGCTAGGAGTCAAATGCTCAAGATGCAACCCCATGCTTCGAGTGTCCCTAAACCTCTGACCATCAGAAGCTGGGATTAGACAACAGGGGATGGATTACTCAGCAATTTCTCTGTTCATTCCTGCTGAACCATCCTGACTGACCACTGTCGGAAGACAGAATACTGGGCTTGATGGACCATTGGTCTGACCCAGCATGGCCATTCTTATGTTCCTAAATAATGTATCATCACACAGGAGAACCAAACCACATGCCTACTTTAATTGTATTACTCGTGCTTAAAGTTAGGCATGGCCTTATGTACCCTGCTGAACAAGGGCCTTAAATCTGATTTTCAAAGGTGCCAAAAGCAGGCCTTACATACCTCTAGATAGGTCAAATTTTCAGTACTGGCTTGTAACTTTGGAGGCACCAATTTTTAGTTGCCTAAGGGTATGCCTACAGGGGAGATGGAGGTGTACTTGTCAGCTCAGGCAGACACTATCCACACTAGTATTGATTAAGCTAGCATGCTAAAAATTGCAGCGTAGCCAGAGTTGCCCTGGTGGCAGGATGGGCTAGCCATCCCAAGGACACACTTATTTGTTTAGGATAGGATTGTACGCAGGGCAGTTAGTTCATCTTTCCACTCATGCCATCGTGATGTCACTGCTATTTTTAGCACACTACGTAAATCAAAGTTAGCTCAGGTATGTCTTCCTGAGCTGGAACTTATACCTCCAGCTGCTCTGTAGATGCACCCTAAGTGACCTGCTGACAGTCATACAAGACCATAGCAAAGACTGGGAAATAATCCAGACCTCCTCAACTCACACTCTGGTACTTTAACTCTAAATCTACTTAAGGTTTTATTATTATTTTAACCAAATGTGAAATGTTTTGGATCAGATATTTTATTGCTTTGAAAGGCATTTTATTATTATTATTATTATTATTTTATTATATTGATCCTGAAATGTATCTTGAAAGGGCTTTCAGTTCATTACCTAAATCACAGACAAGAAAAACTACATGTTATAATTAAAGAATCAATCTAGGAAGCATTTGAACTTATTGCTTCTACAGCATCAGGCTTATATTCTCCACCACCACTCCCAACAGGCTACAAGGTCTTTATTTGTTCATCATCATGTGGGAATTTACAGGTGTTAAATTAGCCACAGTAAATTTCCTTTTGTTCCCTGAATGCCATAGAAACATATTGAGAATTACAGTAGAAACATATTGAGAATTACAGAGAAAAGTTAATTAAAAAATTGAATATAAGGACTAAAAAGTTCAAACAAAAGATTTTCCCTAGTTCATACCACGATCTGGTTGTATTCATAATTTCACGCAAATCAGACTTTAACTTACTGTGCCTTGCTTCTTTAATAAAAATAATACATACATAAATAAATGAATAAATAAACGCTTTTTCTCCTTCCCCTGCAACATAGCTATAAATTTAGGCATAAACAGAGCACCCAATACAGTGAACATTTTTTGGATGTGACGCTGGAGTGATAAGGACTGTGCAAAAGATCAAATGTAGTTCTGGTTATTGGGACTGTGAGGGCAAATGCCAGATTCTCCATTCAAATCTGGCCTATAAATAATAAACAGCACTATTCTGAAGCAGAGAATTTCACAAGTATTCTCACACAGATTCCTCTGTTTTCCAGAGACATTTGAGTGATTGAGTGTCATTCACAAAATGCTATCAGAAAATAAAATTTAAGCTTGCACCTTCACATCAAAATAGCTAGTTTTCTACAAAAGGAGACTGCTTAACACAGTAGAGAGAAACAGTGTTCCCAAAGCCCCTTGCCAGAGCCCGGGCACCCTAGTCAGACCCCTGCCTGACTGCACCGTTTGCAACTAGGTCTACACATGTGGACACGATTATCTTATATGAAAGTGATTAGATGATTTTTAATTTCTGTACTGTCATAAATAGATAGCTAAGGGTTAATGTTTCTTTCACCTGTAAAGGGTTAACAAAGGGAACCAAACACCTGACAAGAGGACCAATCAGGAAACCGGATTTTTCAAAGCTTAAGGGAGGGAATTTGGGGGTGTTTCTTGGTATTGGGTCTTTGTCT
>NC_133769.1:168132329-168149936 GCF_003597395.2 Chelonoidis abingdonii | reverse complement strand
GTGTTAGCTTGACTAGGTTTGAATCTGCATAGCCTCAGGGGAAGAAGGAGGGGGGAAGGTAAATTGCCCTCTCTGTTTTGCATTCAAGGAGTTTAAGTACAGTATCGCCCAGGATAACCCGGGGGCGGGGGGGAAGCTGGGGATGAGATAACGAGGAGACAAGAGGAGGAGGTTGTTTTCCCTTTGGTTTGAGACTCACAGCCTCTGAGTCTTGGGGTCCCCCAGGGAAGGTTTTGGGGAGACCAGAGTGAGCCAAGACACTGGAATTTTTGGCTGGTGGTAGCGATATCAGATCTAAGCTGGTAATTAAGCTTAGAGGGTTCATGTTAGCTTCTCAGTTTATGAATGCTAAGGTTCAAATCTGAGTAGGAAGTTATGACATGTGCCTACCAAGTAAATCTCACAGTGACATCATTTTTCTATAAACGATAACTAATAAATCCTGTGTGGCCCAGAAAGAAAAAACGAATAAGTTATTGGTATAGTGCTGTTATACAAAGTCTTTCAAGTTCTTTTTCTTGTCATGACAGCAAGGTTTCAGTTTTGGAAGAAATGCTTTGTTGACGGTAGTGGTGGTGTTTTTTTGATGCAGAATCTTCAGGGGAAAATGTGTGAAACAGTAAAAGAGTTTGCGTGTTGCCTTCATCACTATAATTTAGATCCAATTCCTCAGGCAGGCTTGCTCCCTGGGAACTGGGCATAGGTGTGATATACCTGAACTCCATGTCATTGATTTCTCCTACAATACAAACCCAACATGTGAAGTTGTGACAGCTGCTACTGCTCGGAAGAGAACATATGAACAGCCATACTGGGTCAGATTAATGGTAGTTCTAGCCCAGTATCCTGTCTTCCAACAGTGGCCAATGCCAGGTGCTTCAGAGGGAATGAACAGAACAGGCAATCATCAAGTGATTCATCCTCTGTCACCCATTCCCAGCTTCTAGCAAACAGAGGCTAGGGATATGTCAGAGCATGGTTTAAAATCCCTGCCCATCCTGGCTAATAGCTACTGATAGACCTATCCTCCATAAACTTATTAATAGGGTTGCCAATTTGTTTTCATACGCTGTGGGGTGGCGGGGGGATCTAAAATGTTTTCCTTTTTCTTTTGTGCTTAAGGGGGAAAAAACAAACAAAACCACAGCAAAAGTAAAGTCTCCAGGAGTTAACACAATGTGTACACACAAGACACCTCTGTATCAGGCTACAGCAACAAAACGGCTGTGTTCTCAGCAGAAATGTAAAAGGCTTTATACGTGCAAGCAGAGCAGTTTCAAGCAGCATACATAACAGTAGAAAATGTTCTAAAAATTCCCTAGTCCTGCTTATCTGCTACCAGTTTCTGATTGATTAAAGGCCCGCTCCTGATAAGAATAATCAATAGGGGCACGCAGCTCGAATTTTGAATGTCAAAACGAGCTGTTGACAATCAATCCACAAAGTTTTAAAAGAAAAAGAAAATAATGGTGTAAACTTTGTACAAAGTAGTAAATTCAAGGAAATTGCAGGCTGCTTCTGCACATTTTTGGAGCAGAAAACAAAGCTAAACTCAGTCAATAAATAGTTTGTTATAAATTATATGCTCCATTCTAACCATGCATGACAATAATAGTGCCTGTTTTCTATATTGGTTGGAGTTCCTCCTGTAACTCTCAGCTCTTGAAGACCAGAATGTACTACAGCTTACAAACCTATCCACACCTACTCTGAGGGCACAAAGGATCTGACTGAAAAGAGGTATACGCAGCCTGGAGATAACATGGGTGTACACCCCACACACCAGAACCCAGCTCAACAAGAGCTCAACCTGCACCACTGGTAAGAGCTGTACACATGAAGCCTTTTATACTGCACATCAACAAGAAGCTTTATGGGCCCTCTAAAACTGTGGATTTGCATATACTTGAGTGCCATCTAGAGGCACTTTATCTGTGAATTATTTACTATGAACAAAGATATCTCTTTTATAGAGCATTCCTGTAACCACCAGTGTTGAAGGGGGGCAAGGTTAGCAAAAATGCAATGGGTTCATACCTATCTAGATCCACTGACGACCTCCTTCAACAAAGCACGGGTACAGACAACACAGCAGCTTGTAGACCGGGGTGCGCAAACTATGGCCTACAGGCTGGATCTGGCCCATCAGGTTTTTGGATCCGGCCCACAGGACTGCCACCCCTTGTGGCACCGCGGACCCTGCACCGCTCCCAAAAGCAGCCAGCACCACGTTCCTGCGGCCCCTGGGGGAGGGCTCCATGCGCGGGCCTCACCTGCAGGCAGTGCCCCTCCTCCCCGCCTGCAGCTCCTATTGATCAGGAACAGGGAACCGTGGCCAATGGGAGGATCGGGGGAGGTACCCACAGGGGAGGGCAGCATGTGGAACCCTCTGCCCTCTCTCCCCCAGGGGCCGCAGGGACATGGTGCCCACTACTTCTGGGAGCGGCACAGTGCAGGGCCAGGGCAGGCAGGGAGCTTGTCTTAGCCCCACTGCACACCTCTGCCACCCTGGAGCTGCTCCAGGTAATCAGCATCAGGCTGGAGCCCACACCCCAAACCCTTGCCCTGAGGCCCCTCCAGCAACTCGCATCCCCTCTGCCCCAGCCCCCCTGCCCTGTGCCCCCTGTCACGCCCCAAACCGCTGCCGCACCCCAATCCCCCGCCCTGAGCCTCCTGCTGCACCTTGCACCCTTTCTGCAACCCAACCTCCTGCCCTGAGCCCCTTGTCCTTCCTGCATCCCTGCCCTGAGCCCTCTCCCATACTCCACACGGCCTTGCACCCTTTCTGCACCCCAACCTCCTGCCCTGAGCCTCCTGTCCTTCCTGCATCCCTGCCCTGAGCCCCCTCCCATACTCCACATGGTCTCTAGCACCTCAATCCCCTTTCCTGAGCCCCCTCTTACACCCTGCACCCCTCCTCTGCCCCAACCCCTTGCCCTGAGCTCCTTCCTGCATACTGCGCTCCGTCCCACACCCCGCATTCCTTCCCACACCCCAACCCCCTGCCCCAGCCCTACATCCATGGCCCTGCATGCAATTTCCCCATCTAGATGTGGCTGTTGGGCAAAAAAATTGCCTGACCCTGTTGTAAAGACTGGAGCCACTGCAGCTTTACGCAGCGTGAGGGTGGATTTCTTCCCCACTACTCCTCTGCAGAACTCACTATGGAGCTGGGTTCATTGGATTGAATTGAGGGCAGCCCTTGAAAAACATCTAGTATGTTAATGGTCCAAACCAAGAGAATTACTACAACTACATTAACATCACAGGGTTGGGTGGGGAATTACTGTACATTTTTACAAAGGAGTATTTGCCTCTGTATTTAGAAGTGTTTAATATACTGGTACTTGGATGTTTGCACGTAGAGAGCACTATTCACGGTGAAATTCAAGGCACTGAGGCCTACGATCTATTTAAATCCTATTTCAGGAGCTTAAGCGGCATCTAGGTCTTGTGCTGGCCTTCTGCATAGGAGAGAATTTCACCCTCATTAAATTACAATGGACCATAGAGTATATAACACATTTAGAAATATTCTTCAAGTACCCTTGAATGCTGTCAATGTAAATGCTTTATAAACACTTCTATATACTTTTTATAAATATACATGCAGCAATAACTGTTTCTGAAAGTATAATCCGTGTAGTAAAGGCTATTAAGCTCAGCACTTCCACCTTCCTTTGGTTACATTAGAAATGTCATTGACTGATTCACCCGTTAATGGATTTTGAATGGAATGTGTTTTCTGTCTTATTTGAGAAGATTCTATCCAACCTCAATATATTTCTCATGCCTCAGATTACCTAGAAGATGGTTCTCTCTCATTTGTTGGTTAACTCATGATCACATGGGGAATTATGTTAATCTTACAAGGTTTGGCGTCCCCACCCCCCAAAAAAAGCAACCAACCAAACAAAAACACATGACAGATTTGTAATATTATATTTTAAAACTCAGTTCCACACAATATAAAATATTCCTACTCACTTTGATTGCTTAATGCTGCTTCTGTGGTAGGCGTGGTGCTTTGAAGAACACTCACTGATGGTTTCTAGGACACTGTGATTTAACACTCACTCAGGTAACCTATAACCTTACCTTTGTGCATCAAATAGGTGTAGTTAGTTCAGAAGTTCAGCAACTGCAAAGCTACTTCTAATCTCCTTCTTAACTCCTGCTGAAGGCTAGCAGCTAAGTGAAAAGGCCATGAGAGCATGCACCTGTTCTCACTGAACTAAATGATCTGAAAGGAAAATAAACTTCTGTTTCTCAGCTCGGACTCTGGTTGGAGAAGCTTGACTAGCCCAAGCTGGTGCTCGGCTTAGAAGCAAAAAGTAGAATGAACAGCACAGAATTTGCTCTAGAAAGTGAAGGAGAAGAAAACTAGGAATTACGAATGGGTGCAAATTACAAAAAAGAATAGAAATATCAGAATGAGAAGAAGCAGGCTGATAGAGACCAAAGTGTAGGGTGGAAAACCAGAATATTATAACTGTCAAATCACCAAGTAAGGAAGTAAAGACAGAAGACATTAATTCCTTGAAAGTAGCTGAATAGTTCAGGAAACATATTGGGGAATATATCAAAAGCTAGAAGATTATACAGGGTAGAGATTTGTTGGTAGAGTGTACCAGTAAAGAAAAGGCAGAAAAACTGCTTACAACTAGAATTTAGGAAAAACAAAAGTAGATTATCAACCACACAAATTTATGATGGAATCAATAGGTGGCAATATAGATATAGATGGGGCCCACTGGAAATGGCTGAGGATGAAATTTAAATTAAAAAAAAAGGATAATTGGGACCAGGTGCTATTCATTAAGTGAATAATTAGTAGGGGAGAGGGAGAGAATAAACCATCTTCAGTTGTGCAAATAACATTTAGTGGAAGAGCCTTAGCTGATAGGATTAAACTAGGATATCAGATGTTTTGGACTAAACTATATAGGCCATCCCCTTTTAAGATGTTTACATACATTTGCCATGTGTCCAAACTTATTAAAGGAAAAACAAGATGTGGCAAAATGTGGAGAGGAGCATTTGTATGAAATCTGTGTAGAAGGAGCTGTGCTAAAATGTGGCAACTGTGATAAGGATAGTACTTATGCAGGATATGTAACTAAACAGGATAGAGAGAACAAGAATTATCAGTCAGGTATCTTATACAGCAGCTACTAAAAAATGAATTCAAAGTGACATGTGGGGAAAGAGGAAAAAATCAGTAAGGGGAAGGTATCATTGCTATAACAGTTTTACAAAGGCTAAGATGTGTAATAAGAGAAATAAGGTATGATGTATTTTTTACGGAGAAAGACATCTATAGCATTTAGGGTAGAAGTAATAAGCAGCACTTCACAAACAGGAAAGAGAACAGAAAGAATGAAGATTACGATAAAAGCAGTGGATAAAGTATGTGTACATTAGTAATGTGGCAATAGAATGCAATCATGCAATTTTGAGTGAAGATAATACTGCCAGGGGCGGCTCCAGGCACCAGCATGCCAAGTGCGTGCCTGGGGTGGCAAGCCACGGGGGGCGCTCTGCCAGTTGTCGTGAGGGCGGCAGGCAGGTTGCCTTCAGCGGCATGCCTGCGGAGAATCCGCTAGTCCTGTGGCTTCGGCAGACCTCCCGCAGGCTGTCGCCGAATCCGTGGGACTGGGGACCTCCCGCAGGCAAGCCGCCGAAGGCAGCCTGCCTGCCGTGCTTGGGGCGCCAAAATACCTAGAGCCGCCCCTGAATACTGCAGTTTAACTAATATGGTGATAAAAAAAATTTGATGGCATACACAAGCCTAACAGCACATGGATCAAGAACTAAAGGAGACTATACTTGAAATAGAGGTCAAACCTGATGTTATCTGTGTACAGGAAATGTGGTTACTAGGAAAGCTGTCTTTTAAAGTCCAAGGATAAAGTAGAGTCAGACAAGACAGAAATACAAAGGGGGAAGTGTGGGGGGGAGGGAAAGGGAGAGCTGTACATTTATAAAGGCAAATCTAAAATTATGTTGAAATGAATATAAAGAAGCTGAGTTTGGATAAGCTGCTATTGAGATTCCAATGCATAATGAAAATACCTCTTTAAGAATCTATAATGTTTATAACCCTTGCAAAGATCTGGCAAGCTCGGAATTAAAAGAGCTAATTACAGATGTAAGAACAGCCCGTCTATTATATAGGGGGATTTGAGTAGCCATGATGAGTTATGCGGAAGTATGAAATCTTATAGTAATGGCAAGTCTTTGGGACTGTTTATTGATAAGCACGATCTGGTAATACTAAATAATGGAACACCAACTAAGTTTGACTCAATTGCTGGTTCCTTTTCAGGTTTGGATCTGGGAATTGCAATAAGCAATACAGCTAGTAAATGTCGTTGGGAAATTTACAAGGAAGAGGGTGTGGGAACTAATAGTTTCCCTAAGCTGATTAGGTACCAAGGAAAGAGTGATGCTGAAGACACTGGAGGAACTCCTCCTTGGACTTTTAAAAAGGCTCATTGTGAGCTCTTCAGGAAAAAGTGTGATGAGTGCTTGATCAACAAGTGTGTAAGTGATATTATAGAGGAATTTAGTGAAAATGTAAGAAAGGGAATTATGGCAACAGTCAAAATAGCTATTCATAAGACATCTAATTTACCCTAAAATCAGAAACCTGGTTCCACGGTGAAATGACAAATGTGAGGCTGCAATTACCCCCCAACACCCCACCCCCCAAAAAAATAACACACACACAAATAGAAAAGATAAAATCACAATGAAAAATGAAGATTTGATGAAATATAAAAGAACTAAGGCAGCTGAACAAAGTTATTAAGAGGACTAAGAGTTGAAGTTTTTTGCGTAAATAAGATACCAAGGTTTCAGGAGGTTACAAGTATGTTAGGAGAATGAATGGAACATGGAGCAATAATAATTTTTTCCCTGTTCTTATTGAGGAGGATAAAGTTAGAAGTTCGAACAAAGGAAAAGCAGAAATCCTAGCAAAAGTGTTCAAGAATGCTAGCAGTAATGAGAACAGAACAGATTTTCAGGGGTGGGGGAGAGGAGGAGGAAATTTTTGGATGAAAATTGTGAGCCTAAACGGTAGGGAAAATGAAGATAAATCACTGAATGAAACCTTCAGATGCAGGAAATGAAAAAAGCTACAGATAATTCCAAAAATCAATAGCAGGTAAAGATAGTATATGTAAGATGCTGCTTAAATAGTTACCTGAAGGAAGTTGAAGGATTTTATTAAAATTATATATAATATATTGGGACAAGGAGTAATACCAGTGGAATGGATGCATGCCATGATAATTCCAATAGGGAAGCCATGCAAGCTATTTATGAAAACTGATGCCTAGAAACCAGTTTATCCACATAAGATGGGAGGGAAAAGTTATGGAAAGACCCTGCCCGCCCCCCCCCCGCCCCCGCAGTCCAGGATGCCACCTGTACTGGGATTTCACTGAGCCTCTCCTGCTCCACCAGCCTGGGTTCCCCTCTCCCTTCTTTGCTGAATTAGGCTCTCTGGCCTCTTGTGGCGAACACACACAGTTAGGTCCACACCTGCTGCAGACACAGACTGAAGCCAGCTCTGTGTGAGAGCGCTCCCCCAGCGCTCATGTGCCCACTCCTTTTAGGAGATAAACCCAAAATAACACTGTCTTGCACTGTATAGAAAAACCTTCACCGCGCAAGCTTATAAAAATCTGCCCTCTTCCTCAGTGTGAAGAGAGATATGCACAACTTCTTGCCCTCCCTCCCCAGTTAGAAATTACATAAACAAAATAAGTTTATTAACTACAAAAGGTAGATTTTAAGTTATTAAAGGGATAGTAAACAGAACAAAGCAGATTACCTTAGTCCTGGTCTACACTTAGGTCAAATTTAGCAGCACTAGATCGATTTAACCCTGCACCCAACCACACGAGGAAGCCATTTTTGTCGACTTAAAGGGCTCTTAAAATCGATTTCTGTACTCCTCCCCGATGAGGGGTTTAGCGCTGAAATCGACCCTGCTGGGTCGAATTTGGGGTAGTGTGGATGCAATTTGACAATATTGGCCTCTGGGACCTATCCCAGAGTGCTCCATTATGATCGCTCTGAAGAGCACTCTCAACTCAGATGCACTGGCCAGGTAGACAGGAAAAGCCTCGCGAACTTTTGAATTTCATTTCCTGTTTGGCCAGCACGGTGAGCAGATCAGCACAGATGACCATGCAGAGCTCATCAGCACAGGTGACCATAGAGTCCCAGAATCGCAAAAGAGCTCCAGCATGGACCAAACAGGAGGTACTGCATCTGATCGCTGTATGGGGAGACGAATCCGTGCTATCTGAGCTTTGTTCCAAAAGACGAAATGCTGGAATATTTGAAAAAATCTCCAAGGCCATGAAGGACAGAGGTTATAACAGGGACCGGCAGCAGTGCCGTGTGGAGCCTACCAAAGAACCAGAGCCCCAGACATGCTGCTTCTACGATGAGTTGCATGCCATTCTAGGGGATGCCCCTACAACTACCCCACTCCTGTGCTTCCCTCCTCCCCCACCCCTCCTGGGCTACCTTGGCACTTATCCCCCCACTTGGGTGACAAATTAATAAAGAATGCATGAATTTGAAACAACAATGACTTCATTGCTTCTGCAAGTGAAGATCAAAGGGGGGAGGAGAGGGCGGTTGGCTTACAGGGAAGTAGAGTGAACCAAGGGTCGGGTTTTCAGCAAGGAGAAACAAACAGAACTTTCATACCATAGCCTGGCCAGTCTTGAAACTGGTTTTCAAAGCTTCTCTGATGCACAGCGCACCCTGCTGTGCTCTTCTAACCGCCCTGGTGTCTGGCTGTGTGTAATCAGCAGCCAGGCGATTTGCCTCAACCTCCCACTCCGCCATAAACTCTCACAGATATTGTGGCACATACAGCAAGCAGTAATAATGATGGGAATATTGGTTTCGCTGAGGTCTAACCAAGTCAGTAAACTGCACCAGCGAGCTTTTAAACGTCCAAAGGCACATTCTACCACCATTATGCACTTATAGACTCATAGACTCATAGACTTTAAGGTCAGAAGGGACCATTAAGATCATCTAGTCTGACCTCCTGCACAATGCAGGACACACAATCTCACCCATCCACTTCTATAACAAACCTAACCTATATCTGAATTATTGAAGTCCTCAAATTGTGATTTGAAGACCTCAAGCTGCAGAGAATCCTCCAGCAAGTGACCTGTGCCCCATGCTGCAGAGGAAGGTGAAAAACCTCCAGGGCCTCTACCAATCTGCCCTGGAGGAAAATTGCTCAGCCTATGGTTGAACTGCTCCTAACTACTGTCCAGGCTTCGTGAGCCATGGGAGCAAGGGATAGCCTAGGGCAGGTGGAACTGCGCGGTGCTGCCAACTGGGAGAGCAGCCTAAGGTAGGAGCCTCCAGCTGGCATGATATTCCAGGCAGGACTGAATCTCCATTAGATGAAACTTAAAGAAGAGAATGACCTACAGTCATTCTCATTTTTGTCCAGGCACCCTCGAACAACCTCCAGCCTTAAGGGCAGCAAGGAGCACCCATGTCTGCCTAGGCACCCCTGACCAACCTAACCGAAATCAACCAGGAGCACCCACAGGACGACGACAACGTCTAGCAGTCATATTGTACCATCTGCCATCCGCAAGGCAAGTCAAGGGGATGCTGCTGTGTAGCACTGCAATACCACGTCTGCCAGCAGCACCCAGGAGACATATGGTGACAGTGAGCTGAGCGGGCTCCATGCTTGCCATGGTATGGTGTCTGCACAGGTAACCCAGGAAAAAAGGCGAGAAATTATTTTTTCCCGTTGCTTTCATGGAGGGAGGGGGGCCAAACGACATGTACCCAGAACCACCCGCGACAATGTTTTTGCCCCATCAGGCATTAGAAGCTCAACCCAGAATTCCAATGGGCGGTGGAGACTGTGGAAACTGTGGGATAGCTGCAATGTTCCAAAAGTCGACGCTAGCCTCGGTACTGTGGAGGCACACTACTGACATAATGCGCTTAGTGGGGACACACACAATCGACTGTATCAAATCGATTTCTAAAATATCAGCTTCTATTAAATTGACCTAATTTTGTAGTGTAGACATATCCTTAGTAAATACAAGCTGATTTTAACACACTAGATAGGTAGGATGTAAATTACCAAATTATCACTCTGAGTGATAAACAGGCTATCAGATTCTTAAGGCACCAGTTTCCTTGGCTTTCCCAGGTTTTCATACACAGGCTAAAGATCTTAGCCTGGGACCATCACTTCTCACAGTTTACTCGTTGTTCCTCAGGTGTTTTCAGGTGTGTTGTTGTAGGGGGAGTGAGGACCTTTCATGTTGTCAATACCTTCCATCCACCTGCTGGAAAGCTTTTTTGCTGTGACCTGGGTCACACAGTTCCCATTGTGTAGTGCTATTTCCGAGAGGTTTCTATTGCACACAGTTTCTGGGGTAATCCTTATGCTTGTGTGTATTTGTTCAATAAGCCACTAACATTTTTGGCCACATCCAACGTAGAATCTTCTATTAAATAAAAGATTTTCTGCGTAATAGGACTATACAGGTTAGAATAGGGAAAGTCTTATCAGTATCTATAGTATTGCCAATGGCACCCCAGAGGGGAGTGTCATCAGCCCTGCCTTGTTTAACATTGTGATAAATGATTGCCCAAAAAAATGTAAGGGCAGGAGTAAGTATTACCTGATTTTCAGATGATTGTGTTATATGGGTTAAACATGCTAGAATTAAAGTGGCTGGAGAGGGAACCAATGAAGTCCACAGGGAGGTCTCAGACTGAGGACATGTCTATGGATTTAAATTTTCAATCGTTAAAACAAAGGGAGTGATTTTCACTGGAAGAAAGATGAAAGAGGAGTATAATTTGTCTTTGTAGAGAACAGGTGCATGTGGTTAAGCTTTAAATTTCTGGGTGGTATTTGATAATAAAAATGTAATGGCCACCAAAATTATTACAAACAAATGTAAAAGTAGGATTAATCTACATAAAAGTATAGCTGGGACTAATTGGAGAGCAGATAAGGAAGTTCTGATGATACTATATAGAGCATTAATAAAATCACTAATGGATTATGCACTTCAAGCACTTAGTTCTGCAACCAGATTCTACCTTCTTAAGATCTAGTCAACTAAATCTCAAGGGTTCCATAGCACAAGTGCTGCATTTCTTTAAACATCACTGTAATGCAGTGACATTTTGGGCTAAAATCAGGAGAAATAGCACTGATAAGAATAATGTACAAATATATGAGGAATATTGGGAATTAAGCTAATGAAATGTAGCTCAACTCCAAAAACTCCTTTATGCTCTTAGGGTTAAAATATAGGTTAAAAACTTAAGTGAAAAGGAAGGACTAGAAAAGATTAAAATTTATAGTCATGGGGCAGTAAAATATATCTGGAAAAAATCATCTCTCCGGATATCGATTTAGAATTCTAAAATAAAATAAAGGAAAAGAGTCATCCTATATGCCAGATAACGTTTATATGTGGTATACGGAGTCAGCATAGCCGACTCTATAATGATGGATCAAAAGATAAAAAACAGGTAGAGTGAAAGCAGCCTTTTGATTCCCTGAGACTGGAGTTAAGAAATCTAAAAGAATATTCAATTTTGTAGCCATTATGACTGCTGAACTGGTGGAAATAATGGTAGCATTAAACTGGTTAAGGGACATACAGCCTACCATAACTGTTATCTTTTTGGATTCATATCAGGTATACTGTCAATTAAAAGGGATACCTCAGAAAGCAGAAGTGATGTAATAAAGTATTATTTCTGACAGAGTTAGTATGCACAGGCATGAACATAATACTAGCATAGATTCCAACACATACCGGGATACTTGGCAATGAAATGCCAGATAAAGCAGTCAAAGAAATGCTTGAAAACACAGAAAAATTGATGTAAAGATTCTTTTGAGTGAGCAGGATTTTAAAAGGGTGATTAAAAAGGAATGGCAAGAATTGTGGACCAAGGAGAAAAGGGGAAGAAGATTCTATGAAGTATGCCCAAAAATAGAAAATAATGTGTTATTCCAAAGTTACAACAGGATCAGTGAAGTGCTCATATTTAGACCGTTAACTGGTCATTGAGGTTTGAATAATAATTTATATTTATTGAGTAGACCAGGGGTCGGCAACCTTTCACAAGTGCTGTGCCGAGTCTTCATTTATTCACTCTAATTGAAGGTTTTGTGCACCAGTAATACATTTTAATGTTTTTAGAAAGTCTCTTTCTATAAGTCTATAACATATAACTAAACTACTGTTGTAAGTAAAGTAAATAAGGTTTTTAAAATGTTTGTTTAAGAAGCTTCATTTAAAATTAAATTAAAAATGCAGAGCCCCCCAGACCAGTAGCCAGGACCCGGGCAGTGTGAGTGCTGCTGAAAATCAGCTCTGGTGCCACCTTTGACCCATGTGCCATAGGTTGCCTACCCCTGGACTAGACACTTGAAGGTGACAGAACATACTATGGGGGTTTACTGAGAGTATTGTGAAAGTGGAGTAACATTTTAAAAAGCTCTACTACACATTTTTTATAAATACAGAGCAGGGTAAGAGTGTAATGGCAACAATGTATGAGGAATATAGTAGGTGGTGATTTTAGACTCAGTGGATGAGTCTGCTTCACGAAGAAGAGGATCTCAGCTCACACACTACCCCCAAGTGCCAGAGTTATCTGCTTAGCCATGCTACCGTTGGCTGAGACTCAGCCAGTTGCCCAATAAAATACCTTCTATGCTATTTAAAGGACCAAGAAGGGTCTCTCCATGCAGTTCAGCGTAGCAGTAAGTTATGATGCCTATTAGATGGTAGTTTAAGATGAAATGAGTGAGGAACCTGTTTTGTACAGGTGCTGTTCCTCAGCTCCTATTCATCATGTTCTCTCCCTCATACCCAGCCAACAGTAGCCCAGATCATGCATAACACATGGGATGAGGGTATTTACATGGGTAGGGGATGCCACCATGTGGCCACATTTCCCTTCTGTGTACCCTACCAATCCCCTTTCTATGTGGATGCCATGATTAGTCTCCTGCAGAGGAAAAAATTTGGAAACCAAAATCAGCTCAGAATGCAGCTACCCGCTGACATCGAAACCACATCATACTATGCTTTACAGCCTTTGCTCACTGCAAATACGTTTCTGGGTGAAATTCAAGGCAATCTACAAAGCCCTGGTTACTAAAGAGGCCACTTCTATCCTTGTTTCATAATCAGAGAAGCAATTCAAGCTGGATCTCTCTTGGTTCAAGCCCTGATCCAAAGTCCACTGAAGTTAAACAGAATGTATCTGTCTTAGGTATTTATGTGGCTCTCACTTCAATAGTATCTGAGTGTCTCATAATCTTTAATGTATTTATCCTCATCACATCCCTGTGAGGTAGAGAAGTATAATTGACCCCATTTTACTGATTGGAAACTGAGGCAGAGAGACTAAATGACTTGCCCAAGGACACACAGGAATTTTACCCAGTCTCCCAAATCTCAGCCCAGCACCCAAACCACTTGATCACCCTATTTTATTTCATCTTTTTCCATTGACTTCAAGTGGGCTCTGAATCAGGCCCTTAAACAAGGCACTTTTCCTGGTGCCTGTTCTCCAGGAGAGGGTTCTAACTTCAGAATTTGCTTCCTTCTTGTTCTATCAGCAACTGGATTGTGTAAACCTTTTGGATAAACTGTAAAGGCCATCTTTTATGGTAGGCAATGAGAGGGGGAAGAGAGAAGAGGACAAGCGCAGGACGCTGAAATATAGGGGCACTATATGGCAATTTGGTGAATTGTCTGATTTTTGTTCTGAGAATTGCCATTAGTAAAACTTTATAAAGGACCAGGGATATGAAATTGGCTGTAGAAAACAAATAAATTAAACATTCCCTTCAGTGAACAGGCACTCCTAGAAGTTCATTTTTTCCCTTCAGCACCTTCAGCGATTTTTCTTTACATTAAAAAACCCATAGTATTGCCATTAAAACATTGAGATGACATGTTAATACAAGTCTTTTTGAAATAAACATCCTTGGAGCTTTTGTGGCACTTAATGCATGAGAGTCATGTGAATTTACACTAGCATTCTGCATACTGGGCCTTCCACGTCATCTCTGTAAGCCCGCATATTATTTAGATTTGATTGTTTTGGGTTTGTAATCCTTTTCAAATTGAGTGTGTCCCCCCTTTGGTTTTCTCACCTTGAATCATAATTGATCTCAGGACTGAAGGGCCTTCATTCTGCTATGATTGCTTTTAAGGGAAATTAAAACAGTGCCGACAGTGGCATGCTGGTAAATCTTGCCACTGCCTGTAGCTTGCAAGCATGAAGCTTTCAAAGTGTGAGAGTCTGGTTTTAGACAATCAGGAGTAATGCATAATTAAACTTTATCTACAGAATGTGATGCGCTGACTGTTCTGTTCTACTATACACAGAGGAGATATGCTAATAATTCAGAATGTCACTGAAATTTTGTCTTAAACAGAAAGTTTTATGCTGCTACTACTGTGTTTAGGATTATTGCAACAGGATTCTGCCATTAACAGGGACAGGATTGAGTTCTTTATTTCCTCCTAGTGATCTTTCAAAGGCCAGGGAAAATGGGATGGATGGGGCTTACTTTATACATCATGGGGTAGGGAGTTGATTTGTTGAGGAGACTATCAGAGGATGGGGATTGATCACCCTGAGCTCTATCATCCACTGTCCAGCTCTATTCTGAAAAGGCAACTACAAAAACAGCATATCGGGGCTCCATGTTGCCATCTCTGAGTGACTCCAGATTAAACTTGCCCTTGTAAAAAGGTGAGCTTGCAGGGCTAAACATTTCGAAAATGCACCGTTGGGTCTGAGTGTTAAGATGGATTCTACGCTTCTCATGTATTGCCACCAGTAATAGAGGTACCCCAAGCCAATTGACCAGTTTCCACTCTTAAGGTGAAATCTTGGCCTCTGATGCCAAAGGCAAAATTTCCATAGCCTTCAATGGTGCGCAGATTTCACCCTCAGCGTTCAATAGGGTTTGCCCAAATGTAACGGAGACCAAAATTTGGGCCCACAATCAGAATTTGGCTAGTAAGTCTATTATTTATGCACCAGCCAGAACTGAATCTCTTTTTATCATGTGGTTTGGTTTTCTCTGTATTCTGATAGGAGAAAATGACTGGAAAAATATATTAAAAAGAAAAAAAAAGAATTAAGTCCTGATCAGCGCTTTTAAATTCTTTACCATTCTTCCTTGGTGACTTTACTTATGTAAAAGTTATGCTGAACTCAGGGGTCTCCTAAAGTTGAACAACTTTTGTTTAAAATAGCTCACTTACTCAGCAGGCAGACTTTTAGCCCTGAACATGTCTGTATTACACCACAAAACACACTATATTCAGATAATGTTAAGGTTCTGACCTTGAACCACAATAGCGAGAAAATTCTGAGTTAAGTTTGAACCTCTCTCTGTATCTAACATCATACTGTGCCTACAGCATGCATTCTGGGCTTCTGGTACCTTGTGTAGCTATGAAAGGTGTCCTATTGTTTTGGTGACCCTTTCAAAATGTAGGTACAATAGATCAAGAATATAGGTTAAAGTGGACCTGTAGTGTCGATTGTCATTTAAAAAAAAAAAGTACAGAGAGGTTTTCAGTTCAAAATTTCTTCTGTCAGCAGGGCTCAAGCTAATGTGCTAAAAATTGCTGTGTAGATGATGCTTTGACATGGCAATTTGGGCTCTGAAGCCCACCACTCCAGGCTTCAGACCCCAAGCTCCAGCCTAAGGTGCACTTTCCACACAGCTATTTTTAGAACATTAGCACAAGCCCCACTAGCTCAAGTCTGTGGACCCGTCTGGGGAGGCTTGCTCCCAAGTGCAGTGTATTTTGATAAAAATATAAAAAATAAGTATAGAAATGCAACTGATGTACAACACACTGATTGTAAATGTAGAAATGCAGTTTCTTTATATCAAATTTTACACATGCAAAAACAAAAAAAGTAAGTCTCCTCTTACTGAAGATTCAGCATGAGAAATTCCCAGGCAAAGGGAGAGCTTTTTCCTTCTTCAGTTAAAAGGGAATCCAAGAGTTGGGGTTAATACGAAATTGTGGTTGTCACGTGACCTCCAAAACCAGTCATTACTCTGTAATCACCTCAACAGTGAAACCAGCAATCAGGCAAGTTTGATTTATTGATTTATTTGCATTCCTATTATTTACATCTCCTTTGTAAAAGAATAATTAATAAATTCTCCCTAAGTCAGCATCATTACATGCTAAATTTTAGCCCAGAATGAACTATTACAGCAAATCCATAATCCCTTTTGTAAGACTACGGATATGCTAAAAAATTATTTAATTTAATAAACATGCCCATTCCTAAAATAACAAGGAACATATACAACATTTATGGTAGCAAGTGACTCTTAAATAAAAGACATATTATGTAAACAGAAATATTCCCCCAGTATAATCTCCACATTACTTATCAGCACTACCACCTTGTGTCATCAACTTGAATTTACACTCAACCAGCAAAGTCAGCCCTTACTGCATATTAATCCAGCTCTCCATGTTTTCTCTCAATCTCCAATAAGAACCTTAACGCTTCGTTCCATGCTGCCCCTCATGTGCAGGAACAAATTCCACCCCTAACCTGCCCCCAAGCCACTATACTGTCCCTCTTAAACTCCTCAAGGGCTTGATCTAAAACCCATTGGATTTAATGGAAGGCTGACTAAATTCTGCCACGCTTCCAGTTAACAACCAACAAGGTAAGGTCGCAAGCATATTGCTGTTACTTTGTCCTCCTATCCCCACCAATTTGTTTGAGCCACTGGTTATGTCCAGTCATTAATCTTTTGAAGGCAGAAATTGTCTTTTCTCTACATGTTGGTACAACACAATGAGGCCCTGATCTCTGATGGGGCCTCTAGGTATTGCTGTAATACAAATAACATCCTACATGCCCTGCCCTTGGGCAAAAGCGTGAGAGACGGGATGGGTTTTGTGTAATACCTTAAATGTCAAACAACTCATACCAGGTACTGATGCTACCCATCCTGAGTAAGGGTACCATACTCCCCAATACACATTAGTGGGACCACTTGTGACACAAGGTAGAACTCCCTGTGACTGCAGGACATTGTTTTGTTTGCTGTTTGTTTCCTAATCAATGTTATCACTTGCCCAGCATACTTACTGGTTATTATTTTAGGATTTTTTTTTTAAATCAAGTGCTAGATTATACTTTTAAAAGAATAGAGATTTTATGGATTCTGCAAAATAGGTAAGAGAAAAAGATAAATTTTCAGTCTAACAACTTTGATAGTGTCCTTTTTGCTATAACATAATGTTATAGCTGGGGTAGGCAACCTATGGCACGTGTGCCAAAGGGGGCACATGAGCTGATTTTCAGTGCCATACTGCCTGGGTCCTGGCCACCGGTCCAGGAAGCTCTGCATTTTAATTTAATTTTAAATGAAGCTTCTTAAACAAACATTTTAAAAATCTTATTTACTTTTGTCATAAACAGATAGTTAAGGGTTAATGCCTCTTTTACCTGTAAAGGGTTAAGACGTTCACCTAGCCTAGC
>NC_133769.1:167731552-167809475 GCF_003597395.2 Chelonoidis abingdonii | reverse complement strand
CAAAGTGAAGGAGGAACTTCTGCGGGTTTTGGCTTTGCTCTCTGTTTTCTCTCGGCTATGAGAGAGAGGTTTCTTTCTATCTCCAAGCTCTCTTACTCTCGTTATCAAGGTGTGAGTACAAAGGAAAAGGCAATAGGTTTAATATTGTACTTGTATTTACATGTGTGTATCTGCTGGAATTTTTTCAATTGGATATCTTTTTGAATCAGACGTTTATTCATATTTTCTTAAGCAATAGCCCTGTATATGTCTCTTGATGCAGAGTTATAGGTTATGTCTTTCTTTCTTTTATATAAAGCTTTCTTTAAAACCTGTTTGAGGTTTTTCTCTGGTTAAGGCTAGGAACGAAGGAAGGGGAAAATCTCTTTGTTTGCTGACTATGGTTTGAATGCATAGCCTCAAGGGGAAGGTAAATGCCCTCTCCTCTTTGCATTCAAGAAGTTAAGTACAGTATCGCCCAGGATAACCCAGGGGGACAGTTGGGATGAGATAAAGAGAGACAAAGGAGGAGGTTGTTTTCCCTTGGTGGGAGACTCAGAGTCCGGTCTGGTCTCTCCAGAGAAGGTTGGGGAGACGCAGAAGGGGGCCAAAACCCTGGAAATTTGGATGGTGGCAGCGAGATAAGGTCCAAGCTGGTAATAAGCTTGGGGGAGTTTCATGCTAAGCCCCAGATTTGGACGCTAAGGTCCAGATTGGGACAGAGGCTTATTACATGGTGCAGCGGTCGTGGAAAGATAGAACCAGAACCAGTAGGAATATTATTTTTCTTTTCCCTGCTAGGGGTTTTAGCAAGAGAGAAAGGTTTGGGTTTTAAAATAGCCAGAGAGAAATCTTTTTTTTTCTGCTGCTTTGGGAGGCTTGCATATTAAGCCAAGAGCCATTAAGGGTCTTGTTAAGCAATAGGATTCCAATTGGAATCAGTACCCAGCAAACACACACAGGTAAAAACTGTTTGACTCGTTAATTTGCATGTCAGAGAGTAGCCAGAGAAAGAAAAAGGACACCGTTGCTAGCACTGTTGCCAGCAGACAACAAGACCAGCAGTTCAGACAACAAACATCAGAGGGCACCCCAACACAAGAAACAGGAACCATGACTTCCAAGAAGAACAAATCAAAGAAGCAGACACAAGCGAAACATGGAAAGAAACTACAAGACCTAGAAAAAAACAAAAAGAAAGACAGTCAACAGGCAGCCCATAAAAGAGAACAAGAAGCCAAAATGCAGCTCACAAAGAAAACAAGAAAGAAAGGTGGCCTACAGAAGAAAACAAGAAGAAGACGAGGCAGCCCACAGAAGACAGATAGAACTCCAGGAAAAAAACCAACAAGAGATGGAAAAACAGAGAGGCCCATCGCAGGTCACTGGAGTAGAACAGGCTAAGCAACAGAAACCCAACCACTCCTAACAACCTTCGCCATACTTCTTCCACAGCACAAGAAATTTCCCAACTACAAGTAGGTGATGACACTGAGACCTTCTTAGAAAATTTTGAAAGGGCCTGTCTTGGGTACAAGATCCCTGAAGACCAGTACTTGCTAGACTGAGGTCACACACTCAGTGGACCCTTAGCAGACGCGCGCTGAAAATGCCAAAGACCAAATAAATGATTATAAACTGTTTCAAACCAGCCAGATACAGAATGGATAACCCCGGATCATTGCCCGCAGCGTTCAGAAAACACAAAAGTGGAAACCAGATGGGTCATTTCCAAACACGCCTACTATGTTGGGAAGCATTATCCGCCTGGATATCAGGAACAGGTTCAAACCGTTGATGAACTGCACCTTCCTCATGACAATGGAGCAGTTCGTGGATGGTGTTCCTGAGACATAACACGGTACATCCTTAGATGGAAAACCAAAACTCCGCCGAGGCGGGGGATATTGGACCAAAGGCATGGAAGTGGCTGAAAGCAGAAAGCTACTGTAAAGGGGAATGAAAACCCCAGGGGCACACCGACAATAGACCTACACCGAGGCAACCCAAAACTCCAGCTACCACCCAAGGGAAGCCACAGACACCCCTATCCTTCCACCTCACCAGTCTCCAGTAACTTACCTCAACCTCAGTGACCTGTTAGCTGGAAATGCTATAATGTAATGGAATGGGACCATATAAAGCCAACTGCTCACGAACCCCACCGGGTGCAAGTCATTACACCACCATCACCAAAGATCCCAGGCCCAGATACTCTCAAATCCCCTGGAGCGAAGGGAACATTTGAAGTGGCGGAAGACAGGTTACCGCGTGGAGAGACACGGGGCAAATGTCGCTATCCACCAATCCTTCGGGATCCCAAACTCATCACACCAAAGGCCAAAGTGACCATTTACCCCTCATGTCATATACTGTGGACTTGCCTACACTAACTGCCTGTCAGTACAAAGGCTGGTCAGGAATGTGGACTTTTCGAGTCTTATTGACAATTATTCCATCCCCATGCTTACTGGGGGAGACTTGCCAACCAGGTGAAGTGGCCAGGAGTAGGAATGTTACACGCAGCCAAATCAGGCAAGCTTTCCAGACCCTTCATTAATATAAATAAGGGTGACGGGTCACTCGCCTGGATACCTGGATTTGGAAGCTTCGCTCTAACAACAAATCTCCTGTGTGATCTTGGGCAAGCGATTAGTCTCTTTGACTGTTGAGCGTCTACTTCCCCTTCGTAATGGATAGTATGTCCATTCACTAGTGTAAACTGAGTCTCACCTACCACAGAAAGCGCCACCTCCAGGGTGAAACAAAGCAGCGTTGAACATGCACACAGGAACACAAAAAAACAGATTTTGATGGGAAGGAAATACATTTTCAAACTGAATTGCAAAGGGATTTGTGTTAGTTAGAGATTGCTGGAATTCCTCACAGCCTCAGGCAACACAAAGATATGTGCTGCAAATTCTAGGAGTTGATATGAAACATGGAAACCCCACAGATCCCATGACATACCCATAAGAAGGTCAGGTATTTAGGGTTGGGATACTTGGCTGGAGCAAATCAATTATTTCATTACTCATCCACTCTCATTCAGAGCCAGCCTTGTTTTGTGTTTGATTTGCTGGCTGCTGCTGCTGCATGATGTTGAATTGGCTGTGATGAGATTGACAGCTAACATGCAGAAGAGGTTCCCTGGGGAAGCGTAACTAGAAGAGACGTTATAAACCTATACAAATTGTTTTGGTCTTGTAACTCTTGTTTAGCTAAGTAAACCTGTAGGGGTGATAGTAGTGAGTGATGCTATAACATATAGGCATGCAGTATATGTGCTTCTTTATTCTTATGTTGCAGCATTTAAATGCACCATATAGTTCATTTATATTATAACATATTAGCATTGGCATTCTAGGCAAATATGCAATGTTGATTACATTCTCTTGCCTACTTGAAACATATATCTGGCATTCATTATCTGCAAAGCATTTGTTATATTTGGTGGAGTAGGTAAGTATTCCTAGCCAAAAACTTGGTTGCTACAATTATGAGATAAGCCACACACAAAGTATAGCCATCCATATACAAATAGCAAAGAAAGCAAAAAGGTTAGCCTCTGCCAAACAATCCTCTACTCTCACAGCCACAGCCCTACATCTTCCCAACTACGAATTGCACCGACTTGCTGAACTCGCCACTTTCCAGTCTATCGCCTTTACAAACTGCTTCTCCAAACACACAGGACTGCTGGATACCTCCTCCTACATCCCCTTTCACAACATCTTTCCCATATATTCACTGTGGTGTTTGTGTGATTAGTTAAAAGAAAGCCATACACAAACTGCTTCACCTCACGGCCAACTGAAGATGTGATATTAAAGAAACATCTAACAGAAATCTCATATATCATTAGAGCGAGTTGAAAATTAAAAATTCATTACAATGGTTAAATTAATTCACTTCAGCGTAACCACCATACCTTTATAGTCATATTAAATAATCATTTCAGCAATCATTAACTGACAAATATTGTCTGCAAAGCAAATATCTAAGTAGATTTAATATCTTCACTAGGAAGAGCATTAGTCTTAGCGGCCATGTCGCCAAGATACGGAAGGGGATACTGGAAACGGTGTCATCCCACTGTGTTTGCGGACTGTGCACTAGTAATTCTAATAGATAGTATAAAATCTGTCTGGTTCAATGGAGGACGTAGAGAGTTTGTACTATATGGTGGCTTGAACTTTTCTTCTTTGGTTTATGGATGTTTTAATTGTATGTTATCTGTGAGCAACCTTTAATATATCAAATCACATTTTTGGTAGGAATCTGCTTGTATGCACGGTGGCAATGCCTGTAACTAGTTCTGTCTGGGTCGCGCGCTTTCTCTCTTCTGGGTAGGTTCACGGCGCTATTTGCTTGCCTCGAACCAGTTCTTAATCATTCACCATGTGTCCTTCGAGGGAGGGAGTGGAGAGGGAGGACCTGGCCCGCCTTCGACTCAGGCTCCAACCCGGCGGCCCCTCGGGTTGGTGGTGAACCACTCATCAGCGTTTCTTCCTGGTGACTTCCCTCTCTATCCCCGTCAGCTTGTGCAGGCTTCTTGCCTCTCTTCTATACAGACTGGCCCCTTACCTAGGGTTTTCTGTTGCTTCCAACCACCGCAGCACTCCTCCAACCTTCTCTTTCCTGGACAAACTCCCTCTCTTCTCTGCAATCTGCACCTGCTCCAATTCCAACTTTATCTCCTTCAACTCACAACCCTGTCTGACTGAACAGGGTTTATATCCATGACTGGAGTCAGGTGCTCTAACTGTGAGTCAGGTGCCTCTAACTGAAGTCCGTGCATCTAATGGCGCCACAGCTAGTTCTAGTTAATCTAAGCAATACCTTTCCTCCCGTGGCGGGAATAAGGCCCCTCTAACACTCTTTATGCTGCCTTCTGGCATTGGTATTCACAGCACGTATAAATAATTAATCCAATAAGACAGTTACACAAACATTGGGGGATTTGTTTTCATTGTTTGTTTTTGGATACTGCCTTTAAAGTAACAAGTACTCCATTTATGTGTACAATTTAGCAAAGTATCTCTGAACAGATACCGCATGTCCGCATAAGCATTTATTAAAAAATTTACGGTTTTCTAACTCTGAAAAGTAGGGATCTGGTCCAGGTCTATGTTTGCTAGATGATTATCATATTAATTCCACTCAAGTTAAGCAAGTATTGAAAATATTCTCTAACCTCAATTCTGCAAAACTCAACCATGCTTTGAAACAAGCTGTCTTTTTTCGGCCATGGATCACTCACTCATAATAACTCTATGTGTCAAATTCTCCCTCTTTCATTACATATGTGCCCCCTCCCCCCCCCCCCGTCCCATTGTCCCTCGAATTGCTTTCCACTACAGCTGTGCAACTATGGTGCTATAATCTGCCGGCTATTTGGAACTGGTTAATAAGATGGTGCTGCTGCCCAGTACAGTACACACTGCACATCTTAATATGTTGCTTGCAGAACTTATAAGAATAAAAATTTTTTATGTAGCATAGATGACTTTGTAAGCAGATATGCAGATATGGTGGACTGCATCACCAAAACTAGAAATGTTGATAAGAGTGTGACATTGTTCATAGTCATTTGAAACTAGTATCATTCAATAATATGGCCATGTTGTTAGTCATTCAAGCAGGTGAATCCATAGCATCAGATTCTGTATAGCATAGCTGTCTAGTTCAAGAATATTTACGAGTAAAATAATAAAATGTAACTTTTTGGTAAGTTACAAATATGTATTCAATGGTGAATGAGATCAGAGCGCAAGTTCCATTTAAAATCATATTTAATCCTGTACTTCATCTAATATTGGATGCTTCAATTGTCATACATGATTCATCAAGTAAAAGATAGCTGATAGCCCTGGGACTATAATGTACTATGAATTCTCATTGAACAAACGCCGAATTATTGCATCTTAAACACTGAAAAAAGCCCAGAGATAACGCAGTTTTTGGCAACATGAAAAGTGCAGTTTTCCTTTAATCATAGCATGTTTCCTGTTCCCTTGCTTTTATGGGACTTCAAGTTTCAAGACGTTGTCATTGTATACTTCTGTCCAGGCTTCTGGTAGCAAATAAAAAAGAAATCGTCTAACGAAAGACTGTGGGATACAATGGTAGTATATGCTATGGTTTCATAACATCGCGAAATTCCACTCATCCTGCACTGAAGAACTCCAAACTTTAATGCTTCGGTTGATTTAGCCTCCACATATGGTTGGGGAATAATGTTTTCTAACACTTTCGTTTCCTCAGTCAACATTTGAGATACTGCGAGATCTTTTTAAATCAGTTTCACAGTCCATAGATTGAAACCACAAAGGATCATCCCCATTATAATGGTTGGCCAAACTGACACACTAGAAGTGGTGCTGTATGTGTCGTGGCTGTGGAAACAAAAAATCCAGTTTCCTGATTGGTCCTCTGGTCAGGTGTTTGGTTCCCTTTGTTAACCCTTTACAGGTAAAAGAAACATTAACCCTTAGCTATCTATTTATGACACCACCCCTACTACTTAGCCTTGTGGGTCAGGTCCAGCTGTGCAGTTGAAGTCATCAGCAACCAATTTTTACCACTTCATGTTCAGCTCATCCTGCAGTAAGAAGTTCCCATAGAAGTCTCAGAGCAGTGGGTGACAATACAGCCCATATCAAGCACACTACATTACTTGCAAGTATTTTCATATCTGATGCATCAGTTACCCTATGAAAACAGACACTTGACTCTTTGCCCACCAAACAGATTCATAATGAAGACACACTCAAGCTTCATTGCTGGGATCCATTGACGAGCTTCCACAAAATAACGGGGGTGGAGGGATCAATGTTTATGATCACACCTCCAGCTAATTAGCATTAGATTGAACAACCTGTCAAGATAAATGCTTGAGATTATTAGTCTTCCACTACCCTAACAAATTATTGTGTGTCTCTAGTGATATGAAGTCTGTGCTATTGTGCACATACAAGATGTGCACTTAACCACATCTCACCCAACCCATCATCTCCTGGTTCAGTTAGACATCCAGTTCTTCCCTTGACTCCTGAATGAAGCTCTCTAATATACCTCTCCTCTTCCCTACTATTTCCCACTTCCTTCAGCCTAGCAAAGGGCAATTTGGCTAGTCAACTCCATGTATGGAGACATCTGGTCACCAGAACTGTGGAACTTTATGAACAGGTGCAGGAGAAAGGAGAAAGCTCTAGACTGAGCGTTAATTTTCGAGTAGACATGCAGCACCTAGGAAAGAGGGAATTCTGGGTAACATTAAGTGCATAATGGATACTATCAGAGGTAGGGTGGGGGGAGATGTATGACCCAAGAACCCCTTAATGCCAATGTGCAAGGGAGTACAGCTATATCCTGATTCTGGTATGTACATCCAAACAATGTCATGTGAGCTCTTAAAATGAAAGAGAGTCACATTATCATTGTGAAATGTACATACAGATGCTATGTAAGGAGTTATGTACATACACTGGAAATGTGTTTTGATTCTGTATCACAGCAGAGGTGGAGAAATAGATTCTGTCAAACAGTTTGTCACCTCTCTCTCTGTTGGGATGTTAATTAAGCATTGTAAACAAACACAATGGATATCAATTTACATATGAAATTATTGAAGGGATGTGAAGTCAACAAAGCAGCAGGAGACTGGAGAACAAATTTGTAGGGTTGTACTGTCTGAGTACAGAAAATGAACTTTGAGAATATATGTAGAAAGCAAAGAATACATACCTAGGAAGCAAATAGGCAGTGCGTTTACATGCATAAAAAATGGGGTCACAACAGCCTAGGTTGAAGACTACGCCAAAGGCTTTGGGTGAAAAACTTCACTGGACAGGAGCTTAACCCAACAGGTAAGTAATCTCTAGAAAGCACATTATGGATTTTGTTTTATATCCAATCTTTTGTTTCCAAGACCCGCACTAGCACTTGAATCTTTGATAATAAATGTATTGTTTTCATTATCAATATATCATTAGTGCTGATGCTCACTTGAATCATACAAACTGCCTGTACACTATTCCCTTGGGGACAGCAGACTTGATTTTTTTGTGAGTGGATACAAGGCTAGACATTACAGAGGAACACTTCAAAAGTTCTCAGAGATTTGGCTGCACCAACTGTTAACCTACAACACAAACTAAGGTCTAGCATTGAGAGTGAGAGTGCTTGGGTGGCTAACAGGCTGGTGATGTCAGTTAAGCACAAGCAAGCCTACTTCATGCAAGAGGCAAGAAGGTAGCAACGTGACTCCCAAGGTGCATCTTCACTGCATGTTTCTTTTGGCAGTGTGTAAAGTACATCCCTGCCCCCCAGCATGAGTAAAAATAGCAGTATAGATAGTGAGGCCTGCCTTAGGAGAGTAAAACACAGACATGCATGAAGGGTGCAGAAATGCACTCCAGTTCATACCCTACATGGCTCTCGACTTGCTCAAGCCATGCCTCCTAGTCTACACTGCTATTTTTAGCAGTCCAGTGTCACGGAAAAGACTCCACCAGCTCCCCACTGCTGGGGTCCTTCCCCCAACACAGGGAGAAGTGCCAGCAGCGGGGAAATGCTCTGCCTTTTCCCACTGCCTCCCCCCGCCAGAGCCTTTACCCAGTACTCACCTCTGCAAGAGTCTCTCACCGACATGTGTCGCTACACACCAGAGTGTGTTCCAGTGCAACATCTAGCTACACATACACCACATGCCACTGCCGGGGTGTGTAGTATAGATGTAGCCACAGCCCTTGGTACCCTGAGAACAGTCACATGCTATATGAAAACTTCCATATGGAGCATCACGAAAACCTATGGCTGATCCTCTTTGTTAGAGGAACATGCTTGATTTCCAGTGCGCTCTCTATTCTTTTCCTGGAGGGGGTGTTCCTAAGCTGTTTGTTATGGTTAAACATAAAATCTGAGTAGATTTTCGCAGTCAGTTAACCACATTCTTAAGGGAAAACATAAGGTAGAATAATTATTAAAGAGCATTCTCAGTAATACTCACATCTTTATTATGTCAGCCCTTTGCCAAAAAATACGATTGATAGTAAAAGGTACTTACATTTTTTTCTATGCCAAACCAAGCCATCTGCCTCAGATATACTATCTGCCTCAGCTAGATGAATTCACACATATTTTAAAGCCCCAGAGTTACGATTTGAATGGAAATTGGGCATGGCTTGTCATTTGCAAAGCTTTCTTAACTGGAGAGGCTTCACATTTGTTCAATTAAATGTGTGTATGTGCAATAGACTTTATGAAATTTATCCCAAAACAGTGAGGACTGGAATAATATTAGAGGCAGATGGCACAGCTGCTGTATATAGAGAGTTATCCATGGAAATATTTGAAGAGATGAAGGGGGCTGGGAAGTGGGAAGCAAAAAATATTGTACTATTAAGAATATCATCTATATACATTAGCCATGAGAAAAAGGTTCCACTTCAAGCCTCCTCTCCCCTAATCCAGGTATGTTTGACTCACTTGGGTTGATCCAAATAGAATTTGCTATTTTAATCCAAGAAGCCTTAACTGCTGAAATTTGCAAGGGTTTGCTGTGGGGATTCATCCCCTTGTTTTAAATGCTAAAGGGATTTTGAACATCTATTTACGGTCCTTACTGTAACAATCGTATGTTCAACTGTTAGTAGTGGGGAGTGGGTAAGCTTCTATTTCTTTGCCTTTCATCACACAGGACAAAATCATCATGTTGCGACACAATTGTTGTAGGCCACATCTCGTAAGTGAAGAGTGGCAAACGGGTTCATATAAAGATAAGATCAAGCTCACCAAACCTTCCCCCATTTTGAGAACCTTTTCTGAGGTACTGAAGCATTCAGGTAAGTGGATAGTTGTTTTTTTCTGTCCCATTAGAACTGGGACTGCCAAATTCTAAGCAGAAAGGGCATCCAAGGTATTTCCAATCAGGATTGGATACGAGAACACCACACATTTTTTCAAGAAAGCCTTTTCTTGTGCAACACCCAGCCCAGTGTTTGGGACTTTGGCTAGCAGATTAAGCATGTGGATCAAGTCTCACACTCCCAGACAGAAACACAACTTCAAAAAACTGTATTTAAGACCCTTCTTACCTTGCTGCATACAGTTCCTTAGCATCCTGCCTGGACATTCCTTGGGCAGCAATTGATTAGGTTGCAACGGCAGCCAATCTTGTGGGCAGCCAGTGGAATAAGAGGTTATTAGACTAGATACAGTCAAATAATCTAGGAAGATACTGAGACTCCTTCAGAAACAATTAAAAAAACCTGTTTCTCCTCCATTGCCCCTCTCACTCTCTCTTCATCCATTCATTTCCTCCTTCTCACCTTTACTTGCTTCCATCTTCATTCATGCAGCTCTCCCTGGCCCCTCAAATAGAATTCTCAGATGGCCATGACAGTAGACTTCTGCTGGAAACAAATTTGTTTCATTTCAGAACCAAGAGCCAGGAATTTGTTTTATATGAAGTCAGGTGAATACATGTCTGTCTCTGAATGTTAGGGAAAATGAAAACAGGGGTGTGACAGTGCCAAATCCAAATTCAGTTTCTTATTCACCAGAAAATCCACAAATAATTTTACCTGCCGTTACGCCTGGCTCCATTTTTTATTACACCTGTGCAATGGAAAATAGAATTTGGTCCAAAGTGTTTATTCTAGTCATGCTGCTGTACTAAACCTAGGAGTCACATCCTCTTCCCTTTCTTTGCAGCTAGATGGAAGGAAGGAGAGATTCTCCACCCCCCTTAATATGGGGGTTACAGTATGGCAAAGACTAAGAACCATTGGTGTAGTTTATTCTAAGACACACAATATCACCCTCACCTTCATTAGAGAACAATTTGTTTGTGTCACCAGTTAGGCATTGTGCTGGTTCCTGAAGTTATACAGCTAACATACCAAAGTACATTTTCCTAGGATTTTAAGTGTCCCATCATATCTGCTCATAACTGGATTATACTGTTGATATGAAAGAAACTCTTTACTACTGAGCTCAGAACAAAAAATTGAGCACATAAACTTAGTTAGAACCCAGCACTGTTTCCATTGACTCCAATGGAAGTTTTGCAAATTGGCTCCAGTAGAAACAGGTTCCCATAAAGAATTGTTTTCTGTTGGATTTGTCTGCTATGGCCTCAATTCAACAAGGCACTTATGCAAGCACCTAACTTTATACACGTGAATAAAGTGACTGACTTCAAAACAGCTAACTGCAGTGCGACTATTCATGTGCTTAAAGCTAAGAATGTGCTCAAGTATCTTGCTGAATCAGGACCTAAACTAAGAGACTCTCTCATTTGCATAGATTCACAGAATATCAGGGTTGGAAGGGACCTCAGGAGGTCATCTAGTCCAACCCCCAGCTCAAAGCAGGACCAATTCCCAGACAGATTTTTGCCCTAGATCCCTAAATGGCCCCCTCAAGGATTAAACTCACAACCTTGGGTTTAGCAGCCAATGCTCAAACCACTGAGCTATCCCTCCCCCCCGAATATTGAAAATTGATCAAAACCAGAAGTGTCTATTCACTGTTCAACATACTGTTTTAGAATTTTTGGATGTTAAATATATGCATGGCAAACCATAATGTTTAGTTAACATACAAATGGCAGCTGTAGGCTACATTTCCCCAATGCTTTGTGATCTATTATAGGAAGAAGGCATTGCAAGGACAATATTTCTGGGGGGCTGAAAAGAAATCCTTGGCTAGGTGGAATGCCATTCATTTCCTTGACCACTAAAGGGGCACTTGTTTGTGGTTTTAGTAGCATATTACTTACAACAGTATTTTTCAGACCTTGCTGTTTTCATGCGAGTGCTTCCCTATCCCCACTCTGCTAGCAATGCTGTATAAGACATGCAGGGACAAGTTTCTAATAATGTTCTATTCTTGCTTCCCAAGCATTTATAACAATTGCAGCAGCAATTTTCAAATAATAAAAAGTAAATTTATTGGACTCAACTTTTTCTTTATTTGCAGGGAACTTTGGTTGTGCTGAAGTTATTGAAAGCTATATCACTGCCATGAAATGTCTTTAGTGCCTAATAATCATCATCTCATAACTCATAAGCATGCACAGCTGTAAACACCTCAACGTTTGTGAACTCCAGACAAGCTATGAAAAGCAAGTATCTTCTCTTACTGTTTTTATGTCCAGGCTTCATTTCATCTGTATCATAAGGGCCACTATTAGCAGATAATGTCTAATAAATTCTAAACATGTAAGTAGCCAACCACAATTAGTTATTTTCCACAAAACATGCCCCCCTCCATGGAAATGCTCACAACAGCGGAAAGGATCACAGAGAATGAACTCCTGGGGATTCTGGGGAATGATTCCCTGAGGTGAGTGCGCTTGGAGCCTCTCAAAAGGAGCAAGGAGATGTAGCCTTGGAAGCCCAGTGTTACAGCAGATTTGCAAAGCAATTAGAGCAACTGCAATAAGAACAGTCCTCCTAAATCACAACCCCTGTAGGAGCCATGGTGTATTAGTTCTTTTGCCAGACCTGTGTCCTGCTCCCCATTGTGAGTAGGATAGGGGGTGCACAGAGGGAATGAATACTGGTTTGACCTGCGGGACAGCCACCCAGTGGAGCATCTTGTACAGAGCAATTGTTCCTGGACTCTGCCCTGCCAATCCCTCACAGACCTCCCAAAACCTGCAAATCCCCAAGCATATGTTACCCATATAGGCTTCTGCAACTACACAGGGGGTGAGGAGGGAAGAGGGTGAAATTCATCCCTCTGCTACCACAGCTCCCTCTCCATTCCTGGAACATTCTGCCTGGCACAGGTGGTGGTTGAGGATGGGGCAGAGCACGGCCAATCAAAGAACGAAGCGTTGGTGCTTGAGCAGACCTGCACCCTGACAATTCCCAGTGGCACAATCCTCATCCAGGCTCTGGCAGCAGGAGGCTCCATTAGAGAATCACGGGGCTGCATGAGCCTGTGCCTTGAGCCCCAGACAATGACATAATAGGAGCAAGTAGCCTGGTGCCCTCTACCCCTTCACCAACTCCAGAAGAGGTGCGGGAATGAAAGTGGCCTTTTGGGGTGATGGGGGATCTGGGCAGTGGAGCTATCGCTCCTGCTTACGCTGCTTTGGCCCTCGCTTGAGCAGGCTCCCTCTGCCACATGAAGCAGATGAACCATTCGGCTTGTATTTGGGAATGTGCAGAGCACTTTTGTCCTCTCTGCCACCAGCTATCTTCAGCACCTTCCCAGGTGCCACCATGAAGGAATACACCTGCCATTGATCATTTTTCCTGTCAAGAAATCATTTAAAGGAAATCAAGGTTCTGCTCCATCAAACACTACTGGATTGAGCTTGTCATCACCGCATCATAGATACTAAAGATGGAGGCAGAAGGAATCTCACCCACCCTCTTTGCATGAGCTCCTGGGGCGGGGGCAGAATTGTTCCCTACTGGAGGGGAATATTTCTTCTGAGACCCTGGGTAAAGGGCCAGATCCTAACACCACCACCCCAGCAACAGATACTATGCCAGCTGCAAACCTCATTTTTAACGGACCCCTGAGGACTCCTGCTGCACTGGCAAGTGCTCCGGTGGCACAGGGCCACTCTAATGGCTTCTAAACCACCCACCTCCTTGCAGTCAGCACAGGTGGAACAGCTGAGGGAAAGGGTTTGGCCAAGGCATCCCTATGTCCCAGTGATGTCTGGCTGGGAGAGGGCCACTGGGGCTGGAGACAGCCAGAACAGAGCAGCCAAGCTTCTCTGCATTATGCCGGGGACCCATTCAGAACCCCTTCTCACCCCAGGATCAAGGAAGTGCAAAGGTATCTCAAAGCCATATGTGCACCCTGAACAGAAGCTGAGCCCTAACATCTGGCCATTATATTTTACTGAGAAATTAGACCACAATTTGTTCTTCTATGTAGTTAAAAGAATAACAGCTTCTTATAAATGCCATTTTAAGAGGTTATTTGAAGATAACATAGTGGACTGGGAGAGGTCTCTGGACTGGGATGCAAGACCTGGGTTCTATCCCTGGCTCTTCTAAGGGACAGGAAATTGCCACTTTGTACCTCAGTTAAACCCATCCATAAAATGGAGACAAGGACACTTACCAATCTTTGTAAAATTCTTTATGGTCTACTGATGAAAGAGCACTTACATCATGCTCAGCGTTCTGACTGTGTACTCCTCTTCACTTAGGATGCGTGCTACAGCCTGTTAACTTGCATACAGCAGACAATCTGGTGTACTCTCATCCTGGACCCTATTTTAATCACAAACTGAGTGCGTTTCAAAGGATTTGAAACCTCTAAAGTTAGGGTTTTTTTAATTTTTTAAATAAAGTGCCTAAGCTATCTGCCCATACACTCTTATACTTTTTTAAAAAAAGTAACTGTCCCAGATTTACTTTGTGTCTGGTTCACTCCATTACACTCAGCTATACAACAGATATGTCAACAGCCCTGGCAAAGTCTATGAGATCACCACATAAAACATAAATCTTACTCCAGCCACACTAGACTCTAATTCACAACCCCTTGACTTTAACTACCCAAAGAAATGCAGAGTTCTGGCTCTCCTGTGCAGTATTTATGTACTCAAATAATTCCCCATTGAAATATTTCTTCCCAATCCAGGTTATATTTATAGACTTCTCTGATTAAAAGCACTTTTTTTCCCTGACTCAAAAAATTAATTAGGTCTGTTTGAATTTTGTAGAAAAAAATCAAGATATAACTACATTGCAGGCTTGTTATAATAAAAAAAATACATTTAAAAATAAAATACAATGAGAGCTGGGTCTGCACAAAACCCATGACCTAACAGAACACACAGATCTCTTGTGTTGTTTAACTTTCCTAAAACAAAAGAGACATTTCCACTCTTTGGAGTATTACGAAATGAATGGTGACAGGTAGTTTTGAAAAGGGAAACCACCCACTAAAGTAATTTAACTTAGACTCTAGAGTTTAACTCAGACCAGTTAAGAAGGTTGAAGACCAGTGCTATATACAGCTGTTAGGTACCTAAGTATACAGAAAAATATGCATAAACAGTAGATCTCACAATATGCCAGAAAGCAATAAGAATGGCAGAGGTCTTGGGCTGGAAAAGGGGCTTCTACCTAGGTAATTATACTTCATTCATCACTATAATATCTGAATACTTTACAAGGATAAAACAGAATCACAGAGCTATTGACATTGCTATGTGGAAATGAAGGACACAGAATCAGATAGGAAGCACTCTGTGCTTCTAGCTTATGTTGACTCAGGACTAAACAGGAACCCTCCCTAGTAGCAACATGTTGTACTGGCATAACAGTGAGGTCCATGCTGGAGAAAGAAGAGCATGCTTTCCAGAGAACTCAGAGAGAGCAGCCATTCAGGATCATTGTCACAGCATAGGCTTCCATGATCAGAGAGCAATCCAAAGCAACTCCTAAATTCTGGACCTCTTGCATGAACCTGTGTCTTACTCCCTGAGTAAGAATCCTCACTACTGATATGTTCCTTCAAACATTTTCCTCAGTCCATGAATGTTATCTCCACCTTATGTGGGTTGAGTGGAATACAGTTGTCCACCATCCACATAAAATATCTGCCAGGAGGCAAGATAGCTGGAGGCACACAATGTTAAAATGGAGGGATGCACTGAATTACAAATACCTTGACATAAATCCCAAGTGGACACAGCCCTAAATCATTTTAGAGTAAGGGGAAGATTCCTCATTCCCACCCGCAAAGATGAAGTCAGAAATATGAGCTCCTAAATCCATTTCTAGACACCTTGGTCAAGTTTTCAGAAAGTTAGTGGGGTGATGAGTATATTCTTCTGGCTAAAATAGGTTACAGAAATTATCAATACCTTATTAAAATCTGGCTGTATTTAAGAAGGTCTCATAGTGCAAACTATCCAAAATCTGACTGACCAGCTTGTGTGACAGCAAAGGCGATTGTGCCTGACCCTGAGTGGTTTGTGTCTGACCCTCATTTTTCATCTGTCTGACTAATCCGGATTTATAATTAACTACAAGTTTGTACGTACTCAAAGGCTAACATTCAATTTAATCTATGGAAATGCAAACCGCCTCATGTAAAACACAGGTTTGTCAGACCTTAATGAGATCATTATTATTCATGTTAAATGCATTTCCAGCTATACAAATAGAGAAACGTTTCCTTTCATTCCCAGAGAACCAGGGACAAAGGTGAAACACTCACAGGCTGTGGGTAATAGCTTAGCAGTTTGCATCTGGTTTATCCCACACCCAAACCCATCATTTCCTTTCAAAATCTCAGTGTAAACAGTGCAACGTATCCAGTTCCACAGAAACAAAAACACAGTACAACCATGCAGAAAGGTCAGGACAACCTCAGTCCTTCCTTCTGCACCTCTCAGGAACTGGGAGTATTACGGAGAGAGGCCCGGGAAGGAAAGGGAGAGAATTAAAGTGCCTCTTGTGTCACTCCTTAGTGACACATACACCCCATTTGCCTAGAGCAGGAGTTCTCGCAACAATTATTTTGGTGGCCCCAGAGTGTGGCCACCAACTCTTGTTGGTGGCTGCACTGACACTTTCCCCTAAAATACTTGATAAACTTTAGGAAAAATATGCACATTTCCATGGCCAAATCATTGTATTTTATTTATGTAGGGTCTTTTTTTTTTTTTGGCAGACACACAAAAAATGCTGTGAAAAGTGATATTTGCATATTTGTTAATATAGCATTTCACAGCAAGCCCCAGGAAAAATTAAGCCCTGGATGGGGGGGTTGGAGGGGAAATCAGCAGGGCCCAGGTGGGCAATGGGGCAGGGGACCTGGATTCAGGGCCAGAAAGGCAGTAGGGTCCAGCCAGGCAATGAGGCAGGGGGCGGGGGGAAGATAGATGCAGGGCCAGGGCAGGCAGTAGGGACCAGGAGTGATGGGGGTGGATAGTAAGTCCTGTGGCCAGAGCTGGGAATCAGCAGCTGTGCAGCTGGGGGTCAGTGCCCGGGGCAGGTGCTGCACAGCTGTAGCCAGGGCCAGGAGCTGCACAGCCGGAGCCAGGGGCTGTGGCTCAGTGCCCATGGCCACCACCTCTGGAGTCCAGGTCAGCACTCGCTGCTGCATAGCCTGGGCTGGAGATTGGCACCCAGGGCCAGCACCCAACAGAGCCCAGGCTGGCAACCACGACCAGGACCGGTGCAAGGAAGTTTCATGCCCTAGGCGAAACTTTCACCTTGCACCCCCCACCCAGCTAACCCCGCCCCCCCCATGGCAGCTAACTCAGCATCCAACCTGGGGAGCCCCCCCTGCAGAAGTTATCTCCCCCACTGTGACATCTAACCCCTCTCCCGGCCTCCCCCCATGGCAACTAACCTTGCCCAGGGAGACTCCCCCCCGGCGATGGCAGCTAACCCTGCCTGGGGAGACTTCCCCCCTCTCCTCCCCCCACCACAGCAGCTAACCCTGCTTGGGTAGCCCGCCCCAGCTCACCTCAGCTCCGCATCCTCCACTGAGCACGCTGGCGCTGCTCTAATTCTCCTCTCGGCTCAGGCTTGCGGTGCTGATTGGAGGAGATTTAAGAACTGGGCTGTGTGCTCAGCGGAGAAGGCAGAGTGGAGGTAAGCTGGGGAGGGGAGCTGTTCCCCTGTGCACCCCCACTCTGTTACAGCGGGCAGCCCTCCCCGCGCGCCTCCCCACCCAGCTCACCTCCACTCCACCTCCTCGCCTGAGGGGACTTTTAGGCACCCCCAACCACTAGGCGCCCTAGGCGGCCACCTAGTTTGCCTAAATGGTTGCACCAGCCCTGACCACGACAAGGATTCAGGGGCTAGCACCTGGGGCCAATGGCCACTACTGCACAGCCAGAGCTACTGTTCGACATCCAGGGGTCGGAGCGTGCCACCAGAGATCTGCACCAAGGGGCCCACTGCTGTACAGCCGGAGCTAGGGGTCAGCAGCCAGGGCCAGCACCTGTGGTCAGTGACCAGGGCTGTGGATCCACAGCTGGGGCTGGCGCCAGGGGTCAGTGGCTGCTGCTGGGGATTGGCACCTGGGACCAGCACTCACCAGTGCCCAGGTTTGGCGCCTGCTGCCACACAGCCAGAGCTAGAGGTTGATGTCCAGGGTTAGTGCCTGGGGTCAGCGACCAGGGCTGGGGGTCAGAACACATGGCCAGAGTTGGCGACATGCACAGCCAGAGCCAAGGATTGGAGCTGACCACCGCACAGCCTGGGGCTGGAGCCTGAAGCGTCATGGGCCTGGGCATGGTCCAGGGCCATGTGGCCAGAGCTGGGGGTCAACACCTGAAATATTGCAGCTGGAGCTGAGTGTTAGTGCCCGAAGCCCCATAGCTTGAGCCCTGCTCTGTACAGCCAGGTTCCCTAAGTCCCATCACCCAACTACCCCAGGATGGAAGCCTAAGCCCCACTGTGTCCCCTCCCATAGGTAGAGAACTCACCTTGCTCCTTCAGCGCTGTGCCCCACCTGTCTCCAGAGGCAGTGAAGGGTGGTGCATCCAGGAGCAAGAGGAAGTGAGGGAGAGGGACCAATGCTTCCCCTCCTCCCCAATCACCACCTAGGAGGTCTGTGGCCACATATGACCATGGTGGCCGCATTTGAGAAACGCTGGCCTAGTGTCATAGCACCTTATGCTTGATCCAGTCTTAGTTCACAACATAAGCAGGCTCAGACAGAGTGAGTATTTGAATGGAAGACCATTAATATAGATGGTAAATTCCTTATGTCATGGACAACTGGTTCAATTTTCAAAAGCCCCTCAGTAAATTAGGAACTTAAGACTCATTTTCAAAAAGGATTTAGCCTCCTAAGCAACTAAAGGCCAGATTCGATAAGGTTTTTAGGTACCCAGAGATGTAGCCATGCACTTAGTGGGACTTTCAAAAGTGCCTAAGCCGGTTAGGTGCTTAACGCCCATTGAAAATGGGAGTTAGAAGATAGCATGGGGTAAAAATGTCAAAAGTGTCTGTCTTAGACAGCATCAGACTGTCAGCACGTAAGACATAAACAATGATACATGCTTCAGGAAAAGTAGTTTGATCTAGTGGGTGGAATTCTTCCCTCTGAGTCAGTAATGAGACGATGCACCAGCATGGGCTGCTGGAGGAGGCCACAAAGAATCTTTTAACCTCTATCATAAGAGATTGGGTAGTTACCCTTGTGACCAAATTCCAATTCAAGAGATTATAGTCTGACGACCTAAACGTTCCCTGAAGTATATACAGTACATATATACATACATACATACACACACAGAGAGAGAGAGAGGATAACACATAACACACTTTGACCCTGACCAGCGAGTCTCAGCATGACAATGACAAATTTCACATTATTCTAAAGCAACCATTCTTCAATGATGTGGGTAACAAAATTACTGTTCTGGTCACGGAACTCTGAACACATCAGAAAGATGGTACCTAGATACCATGGTGATGGGTGCATTATAAAAGGATTAGAAGAGCTGCAGCATAAAACCTTAAGAGTACAAATGACATCAGGATCCAAAGTGCAAGCTCTCACCCACTGGAAGACCTAGGGATGGATTAGATTTTTGATAACAGATTAAATGCAATGGCCTCCCAACTCTACTTAACTTTATTTCTCCAATTTACCCCTGCAAAGCAGCCTTTTCAGAGATGCTGCTGCAGCATCAGAAAGAGATTAGATCATAAGCCAAAAAGTACCATCTAGGAAGCTCTTTCAAGGGCTCCTAGGTGATCTGGG
This sequence comes from Chelonoidis abingdonii, assembly GCF_003597395.2. Classification (NCBI taxonomy): domain Eukaryota; kingdom Metazoa; phylum Chordata; order Testudines; family Testudinidae; genus Chelonoidis; species Chelonoidis abingdonii. The sequence goes on along the minus strand of NC_133769.1, from coordinate 167,789,774 downwards.
GACATGCACAGAAACCTAGTTACCTGGCATCAATGGTCTGTCATCTCAAGTGATGAAGGCCCATTGATGTGTCAGGTAGATTTAAGAAAAACATACCACATTTAAGAAGTTCGGCACCTTTAAAATAATCATGATGAGTTCTTAGAGAACCGGTCATGAAAAACCGCAGTGCCAGGCTCCTATATTTCTTGGATTGCACTGCCACCTGGTGGCATTTCATCCTAACAATAAAAACGGTAGAACCACCTAAACATCAGTGCTGCAGCCTACTTGCTCCACAGCAGGCATATTCAATGAGCATTACATAGCCTTCTATGAAGTCTTCCTTGATTATTTTGTGCATTAATCATTTTCTCAGTCACCTGCCTTTAGGCTAAAATGTTAACTTGTGGTTACATGTTGCCCACTTGTTTTCTTTAGTAAATGGACCCCTAAGTGATACATAAACACAAATTATACCGTAGATGCCGATACAGTGTAGAGAAACACAATCATTCACAGGACTAAATTTGCTTATGGATTTTTATCCAACCAATGGGCCCAAATCCTAACGTCCTTACTCAAGCTGGGAATAAAGAGCAAACAAATATCTCATTGAGCAAAAACTGCTAACTCACTTTTCTGGTGCTCTCAATTTCCATTGACATCCATTTCAGCACTTCCATTGACATCAGCGGGAGGATCTGACCATTCTCCCCTGAGCATTCTGATGAGTGAATTTTTATTCTCATGAATGTTCACAAAAGGTAAAAGCGCCATGAGAAAGCCAGTGCAAATAAAATATTGGCAAGAGCACTCCCCTCTGGCAGTATTCACAGCTCTTCAGAATGGAAGAGATTTAGTAAGCAGCAGCTGCAGACAAATGCACATGAAGCTCCTTCCGGTTGCCAGGCTGAGATGGATCATGCCAGTATGGATGTGCATTAAATAAAAATAAATCTTGCACTGTGATTCTGTAGAAGAGAACATAAAGGGGAAAGATTTAAAGACAGTTTACAAACAAAATGCTAATCGCCTTGACCTACACTCAGTTTAGGAATTGTTCTGTTATGTCACACTAGTAAAGGATCAAGGAAAGTCACTTTCTTTTAACCCTGAGCAGGCAGCATTATTAGAGTAAGATTACTAACATTATCCCCTTCCTGGTGCCCTTTCTGCCTGAGTTTTTGCTTATAGGTTTGAAGTAACAGTGCCCAATCAAGTTCACAGAACCATCGAAGAAAATATGATCTACCAGTAAAATCCAGAATGGACCAGGTCTCAATCACAAACAGCCTCCAGCAGTGTCCAGACTTTCATATCCAAGTTCAGCCAGCTCCTATAGGAGCACAATATCTCTTAAACCAACAATCAGCGAAAGTGTTGGTGAGGAGGAAGGAAAATATGGTTCTGTGCACTAACAATTATGTTCATGGTCACAAGCTCCCTACTTTTAGTTCACTTTCATGCTAGCAGCCAGAACAGCCATGATTTAGGAAGGGTACATTGCCATACACAGGTTGTCTGATCTGTGTTTCATCGTTCCTCTGCCGAATAAACAAGTTACACAGGACACTGCCTTCTTGCTCACCTTTTGCATGCTGATTGTGGAAAGCGATATTAGAAACATGGCTCTAGATATAAACTGGAATACTGACATCTTTTCTGAAGAGCGTGCAAGATTACCGCATTCAACTACACATAGTCAGGAAGATATGGATAGGGCCCTACCAAATTCACAGCCATGAAAAACACACCACAGACCATGAAATTTGGTCTTTTGTGTGCTTTTACCCTATTCTATACAGATTTTACAGGGGAGACCAGCGTTTCTCAAATTGGCGGTCCTGACCCAAAAGGGAGTTGGGGGGTCCCCAAGATTATTTTAAGGGGTCATGGTATTGCCACCCTTACTTCTCCGCTGCCAGCAGAGCTGGGAAGACAGCAAACTGTGCCTGTTGGCCAGGCACCCTGCTCTGAAGGTAGTGCAGAAGTACTACCCTATTCCTGCATAATCGATTAAGTAAATACAGTAAATGTATGTTTTGGTCTAGTATCTTCCTCAGCAAAATAGATTTCCACATACATAAGTGCTTAAATGGCTCAGAAAAATGCAAACTCCAATTTGGGATTCACAGGCATGTTTTAAAATGTTCAAAATGATGATTTGTCTTCAATCTAACGAACTAAAAACGTTGCCAAGAATTTAGGTGCAGTTTGCAGTCTCAGGCAGATTTGTGTAAGTATTGAGAAAAACACCACCCAGAAAACTGCAGTAATGTTGACAAAACTTTAGTTCTAGTTGTGTAATGTGACAGTCTTCTATGCCTACTGAGCAATGTAGCACTGTTCTGCTGCCATCTAGGGTACACGGATTCAATAGCATCAGTTTGACAGTCTGCAGATTGCTGCAATCCAATAGTCTCAATGTATAATTTAAAATGAGTTTTCTTAAAACTTCTGCTGACGTTGCTGTATGTTGACAGGAGCAGAATCTGCTTCTGCACTGCCTGCAAAACCCAGATACGTTGGGCTGATATGCGGTGCTTTTTTTAAAAAAAAATAAACATGCAATTCAGAATCTCAGTCCCAGTAGCATGACAAAATGGTCAATGCTTTGCAATGCATGCATTCTGATAATGCAGTCTTTTTATCCTAGTCAATCCAACCACGGCAAGAGGAAACTTGGTGAAATTGAAGGACAGCAAATGTAGAAGCTTTGAAAGAAATTATTGCTTTCAACAGCACATAGCCAGCCTGTAAGATTCACTGCCTCAGAAAATCATTAACCTGGCTGCAGCGCCTCGACTTTCAGAAGGGCCAGATCATTTTGTTACCACTAATAATGTTTTCAGCTGTACCAAGTCCAATAAGGTTGGAATAAGATAAGGATAATCAAATCTCATGCTTCACTGCACAAGCTGATCACCCACTTGTACTAGGAAGAGGGTTTCTCATGCAAGGCTCTGCCTAGTTTATGATGTTTTTAGATATTTGTTTTGTTTCTTTGTTATTCTGACTCTTGCACTAGACAATGCTTCAGACAAAGGCAGAGCAGACTAAATTAAGGCCTGATACAGTATAGAAAATCCTACGTAATATCTATGATGATTCTTCGTTCAGTTAAATAAAAATCAGGAAAACTGCTTTCCTCTCACTGTTAAATAAACTGACTTTAAGACTGTGACCTGGAACACAGAATGCTGGGAAAATTATACTCTCTCAAAGAGGAGCTTTCATAACTTGTCCTTTTTACCTATAATCCTTTCCCCTTAACAGGACTTTTTCTCCCTAGCCACTAGAACAGTGAACACTAACTATATACATAAACCAAGACAGTTGACTCCATCCTGCCTGTCCTTATGCTCCCAGCTCAGCACAACAGGTGCTTAGAGTGTTAGGCTATTGCTCACAGAGGCAGTCTGAGAGCTTCTCGCTGAAGGACCACAGATAGAATATGCAGTTCTCAGAGTTGGGCACACCGTCACCTTTTGTTCCACCATTCAAATATCCCTTTCTGTTCCAAATGCAATTCCCTTTTCTTCATATTGAGAACATCTGCCCTGTTCCAGGGAAAATCTGTCGGAAGGCTTAGCTTCTCCAGGGCACAGCTGTGAGGCATATTCTCTGAGTAAGAGGTAGAGAGATTGCACTGAAGTCCACATTTACATACAGTTACCATGCAGTGGTATCAGACACCACAGTTTCCCACCATAATTACAAGAAGAAATAGGTATGGCAATGGTTTGCAATTGTTAGCTTGTTAATAGCTTCTACTGAACCAGAGGAACAAACACAAGGTGGAAACCTGCTTTCTCTCTAGCACCCACAAAGAGCCTTTGGCTCTGCACAACTCTTACAAAAGGGAAAAGGGTGCTTCTGTCTAACGAGAAATTTGCTCTCAGATTTCTTACTATATCCTCAGTGCAGCCAGGAGGAAAAGAAAGTGCCCATTGTGTGCGATCTATGCCACGTGACCCAGAAAACTCCCTACAAACATTCTCACTTAGGATCTAGCATGGGGTGGGATGACTAACCCTGTCAGAAAGGATGAGTGTTTTAATAAAAATCAAAGATAAAAACCACAAGTGTTTATTGTTAAAAATATCAGCATATCTGAAAAAACATTGGGGGCGAACATACTCAAGGGGGGATTCTCAGAAGTGCCTGGAGGTAGGCAACGGGCAGTGTGGCACTCTCTCTTAGGTGTTTTTGAGAACCTCTCCCTAAATTCTCAATGTTATCTCATTCAGCCCCGCAGCAACCCTGTGATGTAAGTATATTATGCCCATTTTACAGAGGGGAAACACAAACAAACAAACAAACAACTTGGCTAAAGCCAGAAGGGGATTAGCTCCACAGCTGAGATGAGGAGCTACATTGACCTACCGCTGTTTGAAACAGCAGTACACAAAGGGTACTAAGGACTTTTAGTGCACAGTAGCCGTGTCTACAGGGACAATTAGCATGTGCCATGCTGTAGATTTACACCCCAGCTTGCTACACAATAACAGTCCATCAAATATGTCCTTAGAATTTAGAAGAAGCTTCTGATTCATATGCTCCATCCTCTAGGCAACACTTGTCTCTTAGGGGAGTTCCCAACCACTAACATGGATTAGTTGCCAACAGTGAAATGACACAGCCAAACAGATCAGGTCCAGAGCAGAATATAGCTTTATAAGATAAATGTAAAAAAATATATATTGTCTGGGGTGCCATCCTGACCCATGACTGGATGTCTCACCACCTACTCCGGGTGGCGTACAATGCTTTGCTGCTGTAGCTCCCAACCTGGGCTGCTCACAATCAGCCTGCGGGTCATACCCTGAGTGTCTATGTATAGCCCCTCATCCAACAGCTCTCACCCCAGCAGCCTATCAGCAACCCTCCAGCCACACTCTGGCTTCCACCAGCTTTGGTTACTACTTGAAGGGTGACCTCAACCCATTCCCAGTCCCAGATTTTCTCTGTGTTCTGCAATGTCCAGCCCTCTCCTGGCCAGTTCAGATATTAAGGTTCGATGCCCCTGTAAGGAGTCCATGTTCAACAGCTTGTTACTTAAACTGGAGTTACCAAACTGTTTAACCACAACACTAGATTAGTTTAAATTAAAAATAAAACATTAATAAAGAAGATAGGATTTTAAGATAATTGGAATGTAAGAGAGAAAGTTAGAAATGAGTACCTGAAAATAAAAATGAAAACACATCTAAAAGTGTAAAACTTTTTGTCTAGCAAATTTTGGTTCAAGGCTTTGTTAAGATGGCCTTTCTCACCCACAGCCTTCCAGAAGGATGATGACTGACCCTCTCCTCAGCCAGGATCTCCCCCGGAGGCTCAAAGGTGCTGATCCTTTGTCTTCTTAGGCAACAGAAAAGTTGGGGTTCTCTGCCCCTTTCTTTTATAATCCAGTAAACATTTGAAGTGGATTCTTCTGAGGGTTACCCTTCAAAGCAACATTTATTCAAACAGTAAGGAAGGTAACATGGAGTCTGGTGGTGAAGGAAGCTCCATGCTCTTTCCACACTTGTTTGCTAAAATGCAAGTTGTTCTGTTTCCTGCCATCTCTTCCCCCTGCTGTCTTGAGGGCCCTGTTTACAATTTATATGTAAACTGAGGTAAACACATTCTTTTTTTTTTTTTAAAGGATATTTTGGCAGGTTTTGAACATGTGCTAGTAATACCATACAGGGGGAATTCACAACTTTACATATACTGTTGCTACATATCTTTCACCATGATATTAGTGACCAGTGTGTTATTAGTTTTCAGATTATACTTCATAATGTATATTTTGTATACAAGTTATTACAAAAGTGTGTAGGGTGTGAATATAGGGGTGCTTTCATTAACACTTATTTAGCATTAGTAGTAGCTTTCATCCAACAATCTCAAGTTGCTTTACACATCATTAAGCCTAACTCCTCTGTGAAATATGTAGGTACAGCTGTACATACATTTTCATAAGTGTCCAGAAATATGGAGTTATCAGCATTTTCATGGATATCAAATGCACCTGTTTATCTACTGGATATTATCCTGACTGCATGGAGTTAAATCAAAGGAGGCTGTTGGGAAACAAAACAATGACAGAAATAAGGTAACACCAGATAGAATACTAAGGGCTCTTAAGTGAGCAATGGGGCAGCTATTGCCACCTGCCTACCTCTAACCAGTCTAGCAGGTAAATTTTTCCAAATCTACAAACAAAGGGACATAACCCATTAAATAACCCAGCCTGGAAAGGAAGTAGGCAGCAGCAGCTGGAGGGAAATGTCGGGCAAAGACACAGAGAATGTGGCAGGGGCACCCTCTCTCTTCCAAGTCAGTTGGGGTCTATATGGAACTTACCCAGACTTGCAAGGAAGGAATAAAATTTAGGTCAGACTCAGGCAAACAGGTCTTTTGTTTTTTTATCCCTTTGCTCTGCATGCTACGTACCTGTGGATGAATAAAAAATGCTACAGTTTGAAAAAGCTGTTTTGAGTCACTTTAATCAGCCACTTGTCTCATTTCCTAGAGGAAAGGGGCTTACACATGACTAAACAGTTGGATATGTCAGGTTAGCACAACTGGTGACGGGGCAGTGGGAGGGGGCTGCAGCTCAGAGATCTAGACTAGCAGGACCGTGTGATTTCACCCAGCAAAGGTGATGGCAGTGAAACCTGCGTCACCAGAGGGATGCACGTGCACTCAAAAAGGACTAAAAGGGGTCTAAAGTGCAGCTTGCCTCTAATTGGGACAAATGCAGTAATTATGGGTGCCCACCTTAAGACACCTATGACCTGATTTTCAGGGGTGCTGGGCAGGCACAACTCACACTGACTGCACTAGAACCCAGAGTGCTCAGTATATTATACACATTCTACTCATTTACAACTGTTCAAAGTAACTGTACAATATTAACAAATCAGAACAATAGTATTATGCCACACACTTTGCACAGGTATAAATGACCACACAAGGGGAATGGCAGTGAGAATTTAGACCTCCTCTTTATCTATGGCATGTGAGGTCTTATTGAAGTTCAGTGGTTATGATGTCACCAGCTATTGCAGGACAAATTCAGGAGCTGGAACTCTGTTCTTGGCAGATAAATAAACAGACCAATTCACCAATATCACCACTCAATAAGAAGAGAGTGTCCTATAACAAGCTGCTGAATGTTTATAAGTGACCACATTAATAAACCAAAGCTATTGCCTCCTACAATTTACTTTGGTCTTTTGTTTGACAAATAGGGCTTGTCATAAATATACAGCTACAGGTAGCATAAAATCCCCCTTCATCCTGTACAGGGTTAAGAAGCTCAAATAACCTGTATGGCACCTGACCAAAAGGACCAATAAGGGAAGAAGATACTTTCAAATCTGTGGGGGAAGGTTTTTGTTTTGGGTTCCTATGTTCTCTCTGGGTCAGCGAGGAAGCAGGGCAGGGAAAATACATCTCCTTAAGCCATATCTGAACTAAGCATATAATATTACAGAAATAGTATGTAATAGTAAGGAAATGTGGTAGATTATCTTTTGTTTTAGCTTGTGAATTTTTCCTGTGCTAAGAGAGAGGTTTATCCTTGTTTTTGTAACTAACATTTTGCCTAGAGGCAAAATCCTCTATATTTTGAATCTGATTACCCTGTAAAATTACCTTCCATCCTGATTTTACAGAGGTGCTTCTTTTATTTTTTCTTTATAATAAAGTTGTTTTTTTAAGAATCTGATTGGGTTTTCAGTGTCCTAAAAACCCAAGGGTCCGGTCTGTGCTCACACTGGTCACTCTCAAGCCTTCCCAGGAAAAGGAGTGAAGGAGCTTGGGGGGGGTGGGGGGTATTTTGGGGAAACAGGAACTCCAGGTGGTTCTTTTCCTGAATCTTTGTCTAACTCACTTGGTGGTGGCAGCAGTACTCATCCAAGGACAAGGAAGGATTTGTGCCTTGGGGAAGTTTTTAACCTACGGTGGTAGAAATAAGCTTGCGGGGGGGGGAGGTCTTTCATGTGGATCCACCATATCTGTACCCCAGAGTTCAGAGTTGGGAGGGAATCCTGACAGGGCTAGTTATTTATTAGGACTAATTATTTATTATAACTCCTTATAGTATTATAGTAGTGCAGTAGCAGGTAAGGTTGCATCACCATGTGTATAATGTCAACTTTTCTAAGTCCTCTGAAATAGACATGCTTAGTCAAATTTCTTTGAAATTTGGTGTGCCTCAGGAGGTAGGGTAGGGAAAGTGACCCAAATCTGGAGTAGTTTCAGCAAAGGATTGCAGAGAAAAGCCCTGGGGGAAAAAGAAGCTATTGTTTTTTTAAAAGTTTCTGGGTGGGTTTTTTTGCCCAGAGCTAGAGAGCAAACTGTTGATGTGATGCAAGTCAAAATGGTCTCACTCTGAGTTTTACCCAAGGTAGTACTCACTAAATCTTTAGGGGACCCAAACTAAGAACACTATTTCAGAAAATGGACATGTTTATAATGGACATGTGTGTGAATACAGCGGAATAGTCAGCAGCCAGTCTAACCAAAGCTGTGTTATATGGAGTTACAGGGGAGCCAGAGGGCTTTGCAGGGGGAAGGGACAAGGGCAATGCAATGAGGCCATGTGTTAAGCAAGCCTTGGATTGGCTGTTTGAGAAAAATCTGTATTTTACTAGACTAGACGTGGAACACAGAGAGACAAGTGGCTACTTCCTGGTCTTAGGGCAGATGAATGTGGCATTTCCAAAGATCCATAGCACAGAGGTTTGGCATTGACAGCGCAGGAGCCATTGCTGAGGGAAAAGAAATGTGTGCTGCCAGGATTGTCAACATGTGGATTCTGGACAATTCCTCGATCATGAGGTTACTGAAGTTTGTGGGAGAGCAAGGAGTACATCATTGCATGAGCATTGCCTAACACAGGTTCATATGGCCCAGTATATAAGAGGAAGTGAAAAGTTTGTACATTTCAGGAAGTGGGGGACTGGCAGAGTAAAAGTGTATGTTAACAGAGCATATTGGGGCACTGCTGAAAGAGGGCAGAGCTAAGGTTGCAAGAGTTTCAAGGTTTGCTCAACTCAACATTATGCAAGGGAATGACCTATCACCATGCAGCCTTAACTCTGTACTAACATAGTTCTTTGCTAGTGAATACTAAGAAATGTTTTGTACTCAGTAAACATATCCATGATTTAGTAATGAAACCTGACTACAGCAAGATATAAGATTTAAAGAGATTTGACAAGTCAAGCTATAAACCCTCACACTGTTTTGAGAAATGGGGACAGTGGTTTCTGTGCTAATTATCAAGGTTCTCTGGTATTCATTTTTTTCTTTCATAGATTTACACACTTCACCTTTACCACAGAAAGTCCACTATTCTGATTGATGAATAACTGGGATACCAACAAAGCCAGAACTGCCTTACTGTAGGATTATATAATGTGCCACTAGAGGTCATGCTTAGCTTGCTTATTATTCCTTCAATATTTTTAAGAAACACAGAATCAGACATGCAGGACTGGAAGGGACCTTTAGAGGCCATCCAGTCCAGTCCCCTGCACTAATGGCAGCACTGAGTATTATCTAGACCAGTGTTTCTCAAACTAGGGCCACTGCTTGTTCAGGGAAAGCCCCTGGAGTGGGGGACCGCAGCCACTGGGAGCTGCGATCGGCCAAACCTGCGGACACGGCAGGTAAACAAACCTGCCTGGCCCGCCAGGGGCTTTCCCTGAACAAGCGGCAGCCCTAGTTTGAGAACCACTGATATAGACCAGCCCTGACAGGTGTTTGTCCAACCTGCTCTTAAAAATCTCCAGTGACATTACTAATTTGTTCCCGTGCTTAACTACCCTGACAGTTAGGAAGGTTTTCATAATGTCTAACCTAGATTCCCCTTGCTGCAATTTAAGCCCACTACTTCTTGTCCAGTCTTCCTCTTTATAACAACCTTATGTGCTGCCTCAGTTCTCTCTTCTCCAGACTAAATGCATCCAATTTTTTTTCCAACCTCTCCTTGTAGGTCATGTTTTCTAGATCTTTAATCATTTTTGTTGCTCTCCTCTGGACTTTCTCCAAACTGTCCATATCTTTCCTAAAGAAATGGACACACTACTCCAAGTGAGGCCTTGTCAGGGCAGAGCAGAGCAGAATGGAAGAATTACTTCATTGTCTCTCTTACAACACTCCTGCTAATACATCCCAGACTGATGTTCTCTTTTTTCCCCCCTGCAAATAGTGTTACATTGTTGACTCATTTAGTTCCTAATAAGTAGAGATGGGAGAGATTTATTTGCCATTACAAATTTAGGTCCACAGAGAGGCTACAGCAGCTGTTACACAGAAACTACGCTGAACCAAATTGCACAGAATTCAGCTGACTGAAGACAGACATCTTTATTCATCCCTACTGGCGCACAAGTCACCATGTCGAATCCTACCATTTCCCTTCCCATCACCCCGCTTTGGCCGTTCTCAATAGGCCACCCAAACATCACCTGTACCTATATGGCCACCTAGTGCTTAAACAGGACGGAGAGTTCTTGCCAGTACAGCACTGCTTTCCCAAACTAGAGAGGAGGCTAGTCTTATTTACATCTGTGGCAGAGAGGTAAACTGACCCTCAGTGCCAGTGAGTAGTGAATGAAAAGGTGGTATTGGTATGAAACGTGTGAGGGCACTACCCATTCTTTTCCTCTCCCTCTTTGGTACAGGTCTAGCCTAGAAGAGTCCCACCCCACTAGTCCAAAATCCCCTTTCTTATAACAGTCATCAGCCCCAAACACACTACAATATTCCACAGTAGCCCACACTTTAGCATCTTTCAATAGCCATACTGCACTATATAAGTAGGACATGTGACATTTGATCATTTGTATAGAGACTTGAGACACTGATAATGGGCATGTCTAAAAAAAACTGGAGCTCTTAACCAAAGTTAATGCCTTTGGTTAAGAAAAATCACCCAAAAGCAAGAATGTCTGTCTATGATCTCCTGATAAATATCTGTGAAATGTACACCCAACAGGAAACTTAAATCAATTTAACAAGACCCATTGTCATCAGAGAATGATTTTGAAATATATTTATTTGTATTAGAAGTAGTTCTATCACCCGGGAGCCCCAGTCATGGTTATGACTCTATTGTGCTGGGCACTGTACAAACACAATCAATCAAATAAAAAAAACACAGCAAGTTTATACTTTGTCTGAGTTTAGACAGACAAAGGACATTGCATACAAAGCTTGGACGACCTCCTCAAGGCAGACATCTGTGTAAGTTTTGAGGGCGGCACCTGACGGGACAACCCGGGATTATGAACGAAATCTAAAAAGCACTACTAGGGAAGGAAGATAGAAAGTGGAACAAAGTTGTCAAACAGAGAGTTTGTGCCAGATAAGTGCTGACTGAGAAGGCTGGAATCTCAATGCTATCTACCTCCAGGGCTGTCCCTAGACCAAATGGTACCCCAGGCAAGGAGCATCTTCAGGGCCTCCCTCCCCATTTGTTAAACTTTTAAATACATTTTTTTTTTTTTTTTTTGCATTTGTAGCACATTTCACAATTTGGACGCACGATTTAGCACTGTCATATAAGATAATTTGCACAGAAGAGTTTATACAATAAAAATAGCACCCTGATCTTAACACTCCCCAAGCCCAGCACCCCAGATGGTCGCCAGGGTTGCTTGCCTCTAAATCCAGACCTGTTTACCTCCATGATCAATCCTACTTTGCAAAACCCTCACTCCCAGAACCATTTTTATGTTGATGGGCTGATACAGCATGTAAGGATACTGGACTGGCCTGCAGATTCTGCTAACAGAACTGTAGACTCATCAGTAGCAACAGGGAGGTGCATGAGTGCAGACTTAGCAGCTAAATACCTACATATAGTATCATCCATCCTCATTCAATATCACCATGTGTATTCTTGTATATTTGTCTAAAGCACATGTCCCTCTCAGTTGCCTAAGAAACTGTCAGACAACATCTATCTTGCTTTTTAGTGCCACACATGTTGCAGCAGGGTGCTAAGGACTCTGTACTGCTGGAGGTGTTGCCTTTCTGATGCAATGGAAAACCAAAGTCCTGACCAAGTGGTTACTGGAGAGTCCCTAGTACTTTTTCCCCAAACCAGTAGTATTATTCATCCATCTCCTGATCAAGTTCTCTCTCAGGCAACTCCATCCAGCTATTTTAAAGCCCAAATCCTCAAAGATATTTAGGCTCCTAGTTTCCATTGATTTAGGTATCATACTCTTGTTGTGGTATGCTGGAAGGTTCTTTTACAACATTTTGGATGATCCAGCTAGTTTTTTAATTATAGGGCCTATTAAATTGAAAATTAAATTCTTACAGTCTGTGTTACATAGAAGATCACACTAGGACAACTAATGATCTTTTCTGGCCTTAAGGTCTATGACTACAATCATGTGCCTTCAAATCCAATGGGATTAAGAATAAGCCTTTAGAGATCATGTTCTTCTTGTTCTTCCAACTAATTTCTGCATAAGCAGATCAAACCAGAGTCTGGATTCTGCAGGCACTTATACAGTTGCAAGTAGTCCTATTGCCTTCAGGACAGAGGCACTGGAAACCAGCTCTTCTGCCAGTAGTTCTTATTCATGTATTCTATATCACACTCACCACTAGTGTATCTGAGCATCTTCCAGTAGCGCATTGAACAACATGACTGCACCTTGGTCACATACTGTTTATTCTTTCAGCCTTGAAGTGAATGGGACCACTTTCATAAGACCTCCGTTGTGAACAAAGGCTTCAAGATCATAGTCCATGTCTTAAAACAAGTCCATTAATTATATATCCACAAAATGTTTGCCCCTTATCCCTCATGGTTCAAATTCTAGCTACAAAAACTGAACCCACTGATTATTAAGAAAGCTGGTTTAAGAATGAGTTGGGGTGGGAGATGAATTCAAGATTGTTTCTCCCCCACCCCCAAACCACACACTCCCAAACACTTCTCTAGGCAGTAGAAAAATCATAACATTTCAGATTTTCTCAAACTTTGGAAATTAACACATTTTATCAATTCTGATGATGATGATGAATGCTTATCAGCATTTTACATCTCATGTCTCTTCAGGCCCTCCAATATTATTCTCTTAAGAATGAGGAAGCCAGCATACAGGGAGATGAAGTAACTTGCCTAAGGTCACATAGTTATGTCTTCACTGCAGAGAGTTAGCCCAGGCTGTAACCTGGGTAGTGCCCTGTAAAGGGTGCATGGCCGGGGCTCGACCCTCCCTGGGGAGGAGGGGAGCCACACCGGCCTCGACACACGGCGTCGGCGGCAGCCTCTGTCTTCCAGGCTGAGCGCCGCTGCACAGTCGCTTGGGCTCCGGCCTTCTGCTATAGAGCAGGGCAAAAAATACAAAATTATAGAGGCTCAGCCCCTCATGGCGCAGGGTTGAGCAGTCAATAGTTCAGGCAGCTCGGGCCTTTGGGGCAGGACCGAGCAGTAGCACAGTCAAAGGGGGCCCAGCCCTTGGTTCGAGCAGGGCACCAAACACACAGCTACAAAAGCTCAGACCCCTGTGGTTCAGGGTTGAGCAGTCATCACTAGGCTTGATGGCCTCCTTAGGCCAGGGAGGGGGGATTCTGCCACCCGGGTACGGGTGGCAGGGGGAATGCAGGCCCACCCACTCCACTGCGTTCCACACCGGGGTCCTAGTAGCAGCTATCGCCGCTGACGGTCAGTGGGGTTCCTGACCGCAACACACTGACATGGGTTCCGGCATACCTGCAGTCTGACTGGAGTCAGCTGCCCCTGGACTACTTCCAATCTCCCCCTCTGGGCCTACCTGACCTGTGGGGTCAGCCTCTGGGAAGTCTAATAGCATGGGCTCCTCCCGGCCAGGGCTGGGCGGTAGGTCCGGCATTACCTCTGGGAAGTCCGGCCAGTCCTGGAATGGGGATTCCTTGGGGTAGCTGCAGGGACAAAGTGGCTCCGGCGGCTCCTCGTCATAGCGGGCGCAGGGAAGCTCCGGCCAGTCAGGGCACTGACCCCGGGCCTCAGCAGTTTCCCAGTCACGAGCACCCTCTGGCAGGTCTGCTCCCGACGGCGGCTGGGCTCCAACTGAGGGCTGAGGGCCGAGGGCCAGCTTTTATACTTCCGGGTCACCTCCTGACCCTCTGAGGGGCGGGCTTACTGCTCAGTGGTCCCGCCCCCTTAGGACTCTGATGGGGCTCGACCCTCCCTGGGGAGGAGGGGAGCCACACCGCCTTGTTACATGCCCCTAAAAAGCCTGCCTTGCACCAGCCAAACCCAAAAGCGTCTGGCCCAGGCTAGGATGGTACTTTACACCCAGGCTAGCTAGCATAGCTAAGGGTATGGGCTACAGCCCAGGTTCCCACTTTGCAGTAAGGACACAGGCTAATCAAATACGGGTGCTGCTAGTCCTCCAGCACCTTCCCCACAGTTCCCCCAGAGCCATATATTCTTCCCCTCTACATATTCCCTTCTTCTGCACCTGCAGTCACCTTCCGAATTCTATACTGTAAGTCAGTGTTTAAATCCCATATTGCACATGCTCTGCTACATCACATGAACAGAGATGCCATCTAGAAAAAAAAAATCATCCTCCCAGTATGCTGCCAGCAACCCTCTGGTGTGCGATCTACCAGATTCAAAATTTGGAGAGATACACACCCCCACTTCCCAAAAAATGCAGTTCTGCAAGGAAGTCTTCAAGAAATAGGCAGAGGGAGTTGTCAAGACATCTCAGTTCAGGGAAACTGACTCAATTCTCTAAAGATGTGCCCATCCAAACAGTTTAACTCAATGCTCAGCACCACCCTTCCTGTTAGTCAGGTTTTTTGGGACTAGGAGCCAGAGAGAGCAGATGAACCAGAGTAAACACCCTATTTCTGGCATCAGCCAGGATGATCTCTGGCCTGAGGTCAAGGACCTCTTTGGGTAGGAGACAGGAGAACAGGCCAGGGAGGATATGGCAGAGGACCTAGCCTCACTGCAGCCTTGTAAAAAACAAGTTGTCTGTAAATTGTTGTTGGTCATAAACAGGCAAAGTTAGCCACCCAGATCACTCCTTTAGTGGAGGATTTTACACGCTGTGGGGCAGGCTTTTTAGTCAAGCTTTACTGGAGGGTAAAGACCTCCATTTTCCCTGTCCCCACTATTCCCCACACCCTCCCTGGCCATATAAAATTTAAGATGGATTCCAAGCTGGGGGGGGGGGTCCAAGTAACCAGTGATTTATGGGGACATGCAGTGCTGCATGCAAGAAAAGCAGGTATTCATACAAGCAGAGAAATGAGCAGAGATGTATATTATATTGCCGTATGCTTTCTTCCCTCCCACCCCGAGGCAAAGTGTTTTCAGAGACAGCCTGGCTCTTAAATCCATTGCATGGCCTGTGGCAAAATTAAGTCCCAAGTATGTGCAAAGTCTCAGTAGTACAGTTGCAGAGGTCTGGCTACTACACATGGAAAGGGCGAGAGGCTGCAATGGCATGTCTAGCACCCTGCCCAAATTTTAGTCCATTCCTGGGTAATGAAGCCAGGGAATTTCTCATATAGGAAGAATTCCAAATGGTTGGTCACAGCGATTCTCAAACTTCAGTGTACCATGAACTCCTTCTAACAAAAATTACTACAGGGCAGTGGGGCTCATGCTTCAACCCCAGGCTCAACAAGTCTAAACACTGGCCTTGGCAACCCTCTTATAATGGTGTTGCGACTCACTTTGGGGTCTGACCCACAGTTTGAGAACTGCTGCAGGTTTCTAGGGAGAGTAAGGTTTCCACTCACTAGAGCCAACCAGGCAATAATCTCCATGTTAGTCACTGGGTGACTAAAATTCTCCATGGTTTAGCTGGATGGCTTTCAACCAGAGGCCTGGAACAGGTCCTCTTCCAATCTGGAGTTTTCAGCAAGTTGGCATCTTCTAGTGCAGTGGTCCCCAATGCAGTGCCCGCAGGCGCCATGGCACCCATGGGGGCATCTTAATGCACCCACGCCCTGGCTCCCGGGAGAGCACCTGCCGGCATTTTGGGGGCTACACCTCTCGCTGACGCCGCTTGCCGTTGACAAGTGACATCAGAGAGGCGTCGTCCCCGAATTTCAGCAGCAACGCCTCTCGTCGACGGCAAGCAGCGTCATCGAGAGGAATCGCCGCCAAAATTCGGCAGGTGCTCCACCGCCACAGTGGTCCTTCGGCTGGTGCCTGCCAGCCCAAAAGATTGGGGACCACTGTTCTAGTGCCTAAAACAATGTTAAGTCCATCACTAGTAACAGATCCCTGGCCCCTTGCACAAACATACACTTCTTTTAATCAGGATAAACTAGGATGCAGTCCAACCAGAGGAATCAAGGCAACTGTGAGACCATGAGATACATGTTGCAATATTTTCCTTGTTGTTGTGCAGAAAGTTAAAGAGAAGCTTCTGACGCCTCCCCCTCTCCACCATAGAAAAAAAATTGCAGTGACTCCTATCCCAGTTGAAAAGAGGTACCTACCCAGGGCACTACCCATCAGCAAAAGGGCCCACATCCACCATGGGGTAAGAAAGAGGGCCAGGGCCAGGGATGATCAGCTGCAGAAGGCTTTGCCAGCAACTCCAACCATCTCTTGAAACTACAGTGATATGCTGGAGCATGACAGGCAAAGCCAGGCTGCAATACAGGTCATGACAGAGAGAAAAGACAGCAATGAATAACAGAGCACAGCTGGGCAATGGGAGAGCAGGATCACCAGCCACAGACAGAACTGTTTGAGCAGCTGCTTGGTGTGATGGCCTGCAGGCAGACTTCCCATACCCTGATGCAGCCTGCTCTAGTGGCCATCCCTCAATGCTATCACATCACTGGAAATTCTGAGGGAGAAAATGAGCCAGTGTATGGGCAGAGTACCTATTGAAATCCACCCCCCTGCACAGGGGGGATGGATACACTGATGTCATGGGACACAGAACAAATATAACTCTTCAAACTTCATTTTTCCTATGTATATCTTTGAGGCATTATTGCTACTGTTCAATCCTGAGTGTCTTGCAAGCGCTTAGAAAACAGATAGCCACTGCCAGCTCAAAACAGCTTTTAATTAAGGCTCATATTAACAATACATAAAATGAAATATCTCACAGGTACATCGACAGTCACAGTGCATCATGTTATCCACTCAGTCACATCACCACAATTCCCTCTCCAAAACAAGGATACCTACTGGGCCCACATCCTTTGCTTCTCTTTGCTATGTGGACTCAGCCTCAGTTATCAGGGATGTGTTTTTTGGCTGATGTGCCAGCCAAGTAATCCAGTACAGCCTGGGGAAAGCAGTCTCCCTTCTCCTCGCATGCAGTGCACCGTGCAGCAGGCCCCAACACCACAAATGACACTACACGCACTGGCGTCCAAAGGGGCTATAGGTAGCAACACCTTGCTTTTGGCCAAATGCACATTCCACCATCCTCCTGCTGCTGCTCAGTGTTTAACTGAAGCTTCTGCCAGGTGCTCTCCCATCAGAGTAGGTCTCGCTAGAAGTCTAATAATAAGATGGGTGAACTAGAGTGCCTTGTGATAAAGGAGGGTATTGATACAATAGGCATCACAAACACCTAGTAGACTGAGAGCAATTGATGGAACACAATCATTCCGGGGTACAAAATATATCGGAAGGACAGAACAGGTCGTGCAGGCGGGGGAGTGGCACTATATGTGAAAGAAAATGTAGATTCAAACGAAGAAAAATCTTAAGTGAATCCACATGTTCCATAGACTCTCTATGGATAGAAATTTCATGCTCTAATAAAAATATAACATTAGGAATCTATTATCGACCACCTGACCAGGACAGTAATAGTGATGACAAAATGCTAAGGGAAATTAGAGAGGCTACCAAAATTAAGAACCCAATAATAGTGGAGGATTTCAATTATCCCCATATTGACTGGGAACATTTCACTTCAGGACAAAATGCAGAGATAAAATTTCCTCGATACTTTAAATGACTGCTTCATGGAGCAGCTGGTACGGGAACTCACAAGGGGTGAGGCAACTCTTAGATTAAATCCTGCAGTAAGTAAGCGGCAGGATTCTCGGTCCAAAGGTAATTAACCGACCCCTTGGAATAGTGACCATAATGCATACCATTCAACATCCTGTGGTGGGAGAACATCTCAACAGCCAACACTGTGAATTTAATTTCACAAGGAGGGAACTATGCAAAATGAAGAGGTTAGTTAACAGAAGTGTCATAAACAGATAGTAAGGGTTAATGCTCTTTCACCTGTTAAGGGTTAGAAGGTCACCTGCCTAGCTGACACCTGACCAGAGAACCAAGGGACAGATGTTTCAAAAGGAAGGAGGAAGTTTTCATTTGTTAGTTTCAGTTTGAGCCGGAGTGAAAGATCAAGACCAGCCTCTTATCAGAGTAGTAAGTTTAGAAAGAATAATAGGTTTATGTTTATTTCTTTGTAACTGTCTGTGCAAGTAGAGGTAGAATCAAACTGGTACTGGTAGTTTCTTGGTGCCATAAGTTTTTGCCCAGGGTAACATCTTGTTTTTGAATCTGTTGTGCTGTGAATAGCTGGATGCTTAATCTCTCCAGAGGCGTTTTCTTTACCTTTCTTGTTTATTAAAGCCATTTTCTTAATACCGTGATTGATTTTCCTTGTTTTAAGATCCAAGGGTTTGATTGTGTTCCCAGGAAATTGGTGAAGTTTCTCAAAAGCTACCAAGGAAGGGAGTCTTGTGATGTGGCAGCCAGACCAGATCTAAGCTGGGTATATTGAGCTTGAGACTTTCATGCAGCGTCCCAATTCTGTTATCCCTTAAAGTTCCGAGTGGGGAAGGAACGATTGACAAAAGTTAAAAGTACAAGTGACAAAGTGAATCCCTGCAAGTTGCATGGTGCTTTTTAAAAGACACCTATAAAAGAGCCCAACTTCATGTATACCATACCAAATTAGAGAACAGAGGAAAAGAACTAAAAAGCTACCGTGGCTAACAACCAGTAAAAGAAGCCATGACAGAGAAAAGACTGCTTTATATTAATAAAGTGGAAGTCAAATCCGTAGTGAGGCCAATGAAAGGAGCATAAACACTGCCAAGATTTAAGTGCAAGAGTATATAAGATAAGCCAAGGGAGCTTTGAAGAACGGCTAGCAAAAACTCCGAAGGTAATAACAAAATGTTTTAGTAAGTCAGAAGCAGGAGCCGTGCCTAACAATCAGTGGGGCCCCTGTTCATGATCGAGATACAAAGGGCAATGTAAAAGATATAAACATTGCAGAGAAACTAATGGTTCTTGCTTCAGTCTCACAGCTGAGGATGTTAGGGAGATCTCCAAACCTCAGCTGGCTTTTTGTGCTGACAAATATAGAGAATGTCACAGATTGAAGTGTCACTAAAGGAGGTTTATGGAATTAATTGATAAACTCCAACATTAACTAAGTCACTGGGACACGATGTCCCAAGAGTTCCTGAAGATGACTCAAAATGTGACAGTTGACAGAACATTAACTAAGGTTGTAATCTGTCCTTTAAATTTCAGCTTAGTACCCAATAGACTGGAAGTAGCTAAGTAACGCCATATTTAACAGAGGTCTACATGGATCCTGGCCGAATACACCAGTAAGTCTAACATTGGTACCGGGCAAATAGAAACATATTAGTAAGATAAATTGTCAGACACCTAGAAAACAAACTGTTGAGCAATAGTCACATATTTCTGTAAGGAAATCGGTCTTACTAATCTATTAGATTCTGTTATGAAGCAGGTCACAAACATGTGGACAAAGAGATCCAGTGGACATAGTATACTTGATTTCCAGAAAGCTTTGACAGTTCCCTCACAAAGGTGTTACGTAAAGTTCAAGCTGTCATGGATAAAGGAGATCCTTTCAGGATTGAATGGTTAAAACACAGGGCACAAAGGGTAGGAATTAATGTAAATTCTCCAGAAGAGAAGGGGCTAACTAGTGGTTCCAAGGGTCAATATCCTAGGACCTCTATTCATTTATTCCATTAAATGATCGAGAAAGGGTAACAGTGAGTGGCAAAGTTTTGCCAGATGATACTAAACTGCTCAATAGTTTAAAACCAAAGCAGACTGTGAAGAACTCAAAAGATATCACACAAAACTAGTGATGGGCAACAAAATGCAAATGAAATTGAATGTGGTAAATGTAAAGTAACATGAAAATACCAACTCATACATACATCAATTGAGGGGCTATTAGCTACAAGGAAGTCAGGAAAAAATCTTGAGTCATCGTGAAGTTCTGCTGAGAGTCACGCAGTGTGCGAGACGGCTCAAGACAGCAATAGATTAGGCAATTCATAAAATCAAGGGATAGAGAATAAGACTGAAATATATTATTGCCTGTATAATCAAATCATGGTACCCCACATCTCGATCTTGCTGTCAAATGGTGGTCTCTCACATCGAAAGATATACTGGCAACTAGAAAAGTCAGAAACGGGCACTAAAATGAATTAGGGGTTGGAAGAGGGTCCATACTGAGAAGAATTGAACAGAGGCTAGGACTCTTCTGCTGTGAAAAGAGGAAACTAAGGGGGGATGTGATAGAGGTATATAAAATCGGTTGTGTGATGTGGAGAAAAGATAAGGAAAGTTATTTACTTATTCCTATAATACAAGATTAGGGGTCATCAAATGAAATTAATAGGCGAGGTTTAAAACACATTAAAGAAAGTTCTTCATGGCAGCGCATCAGTCAACTTGTGAACATCATTACTGAGGAGGTTTGTGCATGGCTAGGCCAAAACAGTGTATTAAAAAGGGAACTGGATACATCATGGAGGTTAAGTCCATAAATGGCTATTAGCCAGGATAGGTAAGGAATGGTGTCCCTAGCCTCTGTTCATCAGAGGATGGAGATGGATGTCAACAGAAAGATCACTTGATCATTGCCTGTTAGGTTCACTCCCTCTGGGGCACCTGGCATTGGCCACTGTTGGTAGACAGATATTGGGCTAGATGGACCTTTGGTCTGACCCAGTATGGCCGTTCTTATGTTCATGAGCCAGGGCAGTAGAGGACATTTAGAGAGACCCATCCCAACAATGGGCACAGACACCCAGTTGATATCCATATTATTGAGCAGGATCAAAGTCCCAGCTTGTCCAAATTTGAAGACACTGGCTCTTCAGAATGCCATGGCATCATGCCAGTGCATCCCAGGTTAGTGCCCATGAATCTCCCTCTGTGGTTAACCTAGGCCTGCAAAATATGCAAATAGTATCTCCTCCCTCCTCTACCCCTCTGACAGGCACATGAACATGTCCACTGGAGAAGATACTATTTGCTTATTTTGCAGGCCCAGCAGTTTGGGAAGCCCATGCACTCTAAACCTGTTACCAGGGACGGCTCTAGCAATTTCGCTGCCCCAAGCACAGCGGCACGCCGCGGGGGGCGCTCTGCCGCTCGCCGGACCCGCGGCTCCAGTGGAGCTGCCGCAGGCGTGTCTGCAGGAGGTCCACCAGAGCCGCATGCCCAGCGGACCGTCCGCAGCCACGCCTGCAGCAGCTCCACCAGAGCCGCCTGCCGCCCTCCCAGCAACCAGCAGAGCGCCCCCCGCAGCGTGCCGCCCCACGCACATGCTTGGCGCACTGTGGCCTGGAGCCAGCCCTGCCTGTTACTATGTCAGGGAGATTAGCAGTCTTCACCAACCATGGGTGAACCACAGCAATAACTGTCTTGCAAGCTTTATCACCACAGCACTGATAATCAGTTTGGCATTTGCAAGCTAACTACTGACCTGTACCAGGCTGGGGTAGCCAGCTTCCAGATGGCAATCAGTACCTGCTTTTGTGTTGTTACAGCCTTATCTTCATATCCTGGGGCTGAAGGGCCAGGATGAGCTCCACACACAGCTCCGGAAAGGGCGGACTTTTGCCATGCAGAAGTTCTGGAGCCATTGCTGGTCTTCTCAGATCTGCATGTCGGTAGTTCCACCACATTGTGCTCATGGTCCTGATCCAGAGCCGCCCCTCAGCGAGGGGAAACAAGTAATTAAAACCTACAGCTGCTGTCTCCACTGCATTCTGTCCACATGAGCTCCTTAAAGGCACACTACTGCCTTCTCATGGAGACAAGCCACTAACAAGATACCTTCTGCCTTCTCATAGTCTCATACATCTGCCTCCTGTTGCCAAAATGAGAGCTGCATTGAGGCCAACAATATAAACAAGTCATCCTGGGTTGGATCCATGCCTTATCAACAGTTGGAAGTGGTTTTACTTTAAAACATTTGTGGGTTAAGAGCACTTCCATACAGGGGCCCAGAAAGGACAGGCAAGTTCTCCCACAATATAGTGCAAAAGAATTCATAGAGTGGCACAGCTTAGTGTAGCACAACAGCTGTGGGAGATCCCCCCAATAAGTCATCAATCCAGGTCTCCTGAATCGCAGCCTAACAGCTTTGATGATTCAGACTGACATATGGTGCAACCCCATGCAGTAGCTTTGGGGACTATTGTATTAAATTTATGAATAGTTTCTGTGGGATTGTGTTCTGCTGCATACGGGAGCACACTGCTTTTCCAGGAACTAAAAAAAGAGGTGTGAGATTAACCCTGGGGCCTGCAAACTCCTCCAGAGAAGCATCACCCCCAGATCATTTACATGTTCTGGAAAACACAACCTAAACCAGTGACTCAAACAAAAGAGGGAGGAGAAGCTTTTGATATTACAAGGCTGAGTTTGAACTAATAGAACTTTCTTTCTGCTCCAGCAAATAGACAGGGCCTTTTGTCTAAAGCACTCCCACCCCAGCCTTCTGGAAGAGGGGGAAAGAATGGGGCCCTAATAGGCCCAAGAAAATATATAAAACTTCTATTTTTTAATATTCTCTGTAATGCTTTTACTCTCAGAAAAAGCGTGCTTGCTTAGAAAGAGCTGTGTGGTAACTTAACGGCTGGCAATATACTGGTCATAGCCCTGGGAGAGAAAGCAATGCACAACTGCTGGCCTTTGGGCAGATATCACAATGTAAAGCATTGAACTATGCAGCCTTAAAGCCCCCTATCAGAAGAAAGTAGTACACTAATTCCTGCCCAAGAATGGCCATACCAGATCAGACCAATGGTTCATCTACCCCAGTGTCCTGTCTTCTGACAGTGACCAGTGCAAGGGGCTTCAGAGGGAATGGACAGAACTGGGCAATTATCTAGTGAGCCATTCCCTGTCATCCAGTCCCAGCATCTGGCAGTCCATGAGTTTTAGGGAAATATAAGGTAAAGCAAAAAAGACATTACCCGTTTACTAAGGAAACCCCTTGAAAGGTAGAGAAATTTCAGTCAAATCAGGATCCTGATTTGACTGAAAATTAGAACCTTGCAAAAAAACTTTGAGGGTAATAAACTTGGGACAAAAAGATTGTAAATGTAAACAAAAAACTTGTTTGTCAACGATTGTCTGAACAAGTAGGACTGAGTGGACTTGTAGGCTCTAAAGTTTTACACTGTTTTATTTTTGAATGCAGTTGTGTAACTGCAAAAAAAAAAAAAAAAAAAAAAAACTACGTTTTTAAGTTGCCCCTTCACGATAAAGAGATTGCACTACAATACTTGTATGAGGTGAATTGAAAAATACTACTATCTTTTGTCTACAAATAATTTTCACTGGAAAAGTGATCAAAAATATAAAGTGAGCAGTGTATACTTTGTTTGTGTTGTAATTGAAGTCAATACATTTGAAAATAACCAAAAATATTTAATACACTTCAATTGTTATTCTATTGTTTAACATTGCAATTAGAACTGACCACAATTTTTTTTTTTCAGGTGAGCAAAATAAAATGGCCACATGATGTCAGTATTGCATAGGATATAAGGTGACTACTCTGCCAGGTGCCCCATCCCAGGACCTAGCACATTTTAGTTCTGGTTGCACATGTTATATATACTGGTTTATACACACACACACACACATATACATACACACACACACTTAGCAAGCCTAAATTTAATCTGCTTTACACTGCTGTTACTCCACTGGCTCCTCTGATCACACCTTGGTCCCACCCTGTCAGCCTCCATAGGCTTATTTAACAAGCAGTAGCTGCCTCCTGAGCACACTGCACCACCCCTGTGGGCAGAGATCACTCTGTAGCAGCCTGCCCTCTAGTCTTCCTCTTCAGAGCTCCTTAAGAACTCCCCAAGCCAAACAATTCCCTCAAAGGGTCCCAATGATTTAGTCCTCTGGATAGACACTGGCTCTCCAGGCCACAACCCTAGTTTTGTCTCTCCCTCCTCATAGCCCCAAGTAACACAGTCTTTGGGAATAGAACACAAACTCAGTCTTCATCCCAGTCTCAGCAAGGCACAACCCTTCCTCCTCAAGGGTCAGTCTACTCCACCATGCTTCCTGCTTGGAGCTTCTCTTTTTCCACAGGATCACTCAAGTAGTACCTTCTTCCTCCTGACTCAAGGCTACAGGAGCCTTCTTCTACTCTCTGTAGTCACTACAGCCATAGCTGCAATTTTGTGAGACTCCCTTTTACTACAACTTCCTGCTCCTTTTGTACTGGAAGCACCTGATTCCTCAAAGGTGGGGCTCATTAATCAGGGTTGGCTTAGCCCCAGGATCTCTAGCAGAGCAAGCCACCTTGTTATTCCTTGGATCCCCTAAGATCCACTAGAACTATACAGAGCCTCCCACATGTAGGCTCAGTTCCTTCAGACCTGCAGCTTACAGACCCTTGTTCCTCACTTCAGCTTCCTGGCAGTGGAAATGCAATTGAGCTATAGTCCCAGCAGCTTCTCCGCCTGCTACTGCTCCTATGAACCCCTTAAAGGGTGAGATGACACAGAAAAGTTCATGAAGTCCCAACCTGCTTTAACTTTTCTTCAGAGTCCAGATAGATTTGGCACAGGGGATGATGCATATCCCTCCATCTGCAGCCTCTGTCCCTCCCCACAAACTGCAGAGTCAAGGGCACCTAAATTAGTGCTGTGGAGTCATCTGGTCCTCCTATCTCATCCTTCCACACAGGTAAGAGGAGAGCCATGCATTCAGGTTCCTTCAGAAAGCCAATCTTAGGCAGATGATCTGTTGCTATATTACAGTACTAGCTGGATTGTAGCTCTTGCTGTATCGGGGTCACTCTCAGCATCTACTGTTAAACATAACATTTCCCAGCAGACTTACCAGTGTAACAATAAGATCTTCACCATGCATTCTTCTCTTTCAGTAAAACTGAGTGAAAAGCCCAGTATTACAGTTTATCTGGCCTTATGTTCTGCTGTGACTCTCTGCAGTATGAGGCTACGAAGGAAGTCTTTAGTGGACTTAACAGAAGAAGTCAGTGGAAGAGGGAAACAGAAACAATTGAGAGGAACTTCACAGGCTTTGGGGAGTAAACATTCATATGGTGAGGGGATTAATCTGTTTTATGGTTCTTATCTTTTGCTGCACCATGAGGTGGCAGCTACACTATAGAATCCAATAAGTAGTTGAAAGAATTTTAAAAATATTTACAGGGTGGGGGGTTGGTTTAAGCTATAGTTTGCTTTTCATGGTTCAGGCTGATTCCTTTCCCGAAGGTGATAACTAGATCTTGTACAATGTTGCTATATGGCTCTTCTGCTTTCACTGGAGCATTACTGTCACACTCTAGCAGGCTTTGCTTTTCCATCATATAACAGTAATAATCATCTAAGAAATGTAGTGAATCCAATGCATAACAAGGCAATATTTTTACTTTCAGCCTAAAGTTGCCAGAGTTTTACAGTGATAAATGATGCAGACAGGGGCAGCTCCAGGCACCAGCACGCCAAGAGCATGCCTGGGGCAGCAAGCTGCGGGGGGTGCTCTGCCCGTCGCCATGAGGGCTCAGGCAGGTTGCCTTCGGCAGCATGCCTGCGGAGGGTCCGCTGGTCCTGCGGTTTTGGCGGACCTCCCGCAGGCCTGCTGCCAAATCTGTGGGACCAGGGACCTCCCACAGGCAAGCCGCTGAAGGCAGCCTGCCAGCCGTGCTTGGGGCGGCAAAATACCTAGAGCCACACCTGGATGCAGCAGACAGATTTGTAGGAAAAACCATCTTTATTCAGCATGCTGAGAGGCCAACATTAAATGCTGAGGCTTTGAGGCCAGCTCCTCAAAGGGCTTTAGGTGGCTAACTCCTTAAGAGTCTGAATATCTGTGAGGATTTAGACTTTACTGTCTGTGTGTTAGCTGTGTGGCCCACATTCCTGAGGCCCTAGTGCCTGACCAAAGCAGTTCCCTCCTAATACTTAACCCTTTTTCTCCACTTCTACTCATCAAACTCAACCCAACGTCTTCACTAATGGTGAAATTCACAACCCACCCAGAAAAATCTAAGTAAATGGACGTTATAGGGGAATAGGATCCACTTTCCCTCAGTTATGGGCAGGGTATGCAGCAACTACACAACCTCTACTCCAGCCTGGGAAGTCCACCCCACTCTCCACACACACAGAGTATGGAGCCCCTGCATTCACTTTCTCCACCGGTAACTCCCCTCACCCTACTGTGGACCCTCAGCAGTTCTACTGTGTGGGTCCTTCTGCAGCCCCCATAATCCTGAAAAAAATCCCTCACCCACCCCAGCTCATGACTGTTCCCTTTCTACAAAGCTACATGAGAAATGTCAAATCAAATGTTCTGCTTGCTATATGTGCATGCAACTCCCAAAGACTGACTACTTCAGTTTGCCAGAAACACCCCCTCTAATGCCCCTCAGTAGCACTATTTGGTTTTCCATTAAGAACCTTGATATCTGGGGTTCTATAACTGTGGGATGAAGATTCCCTCCAGGATAAAATTGGGCCACAACATCTCTGTTTCTCCTCACATCGAATCTATATTTAATTTAATTCCCTTCAGGGACGGCTCTAGGTTTTTTGCCGCCTGTAAGCCGGGCGCAGGGCTATCCTTAGGCATAGGCAGAATAGGCAGATGTGTAGGGCCTCACTCTGCCTGGGGGCACCACTCTGCAGGCAGCCCAGACAGACAGGAAGCAGTGGAGCATGTAAGAGCAGGGCTGCTGGGTCCTAGAGAGAGCAGAATGCTGCACAGTCTGAGGAATGGGATTGGCTGCTGGGGTCTCTGGGAAGGGGTGGGGGAAGGAGCTCACCTGTGAGTGTGACTCTTTGCCCCTGGCTGAGGTGAGGTGAGGCAGGCTCTGTGGCTCTGGAACCAGTATCCTTTGTTGTCACCCCTAACATCCATTCTTCTCCCCCCCTGCCCCACGGAGCACCCCTTCCTTTCTCCCGCCTCCCCAGGAGCATCCCTCTCTCTCTCTCCTCCCTCCCCTCCGTCAGGGCTGGGTTGGGTGAGGTGCTGGAAGGTAGGTGGGGGGAAGAGGCTGCCTGGCTGCCTGCTGAGGAAAGAAAGTGAAAGTAACTCACTTCCTCGGCAGCGAGCCAGGATTGGAATGTCACACAGGGCTGGGGTTAGCCAGATGTGTGAAAAATCAGGATAGGGGATTGGGGTACACAGTGATCAGATATTCCTATTTTATAGGGACAGTCCCAATTTTGGGGTCTTTTTCTTATATAGGCTCCTTTTACACACACACACACACCCCATCCCTGTCCTGATTTTTCACACTTTCTGTCTGGTCACTCTAGGTGGGGGTAATTGGTGCCTATATAAGACAAAGCCCCACATATCGGGACTGGCCCTATAAAATCAGGACATCTGGATCTGGCCACCCTAGCTGGGGAGCACCTCTCCATCTCATCCAGGGGGAGCTGCACAGGGCAGGATGAGCTGCTGTGGCTCCATGGGTGCCCCGTCCCTGAGATCAGATGCTGTGCTAACTTACACCATCGGTCATCAGAGAGGCTGGTGGTGGTGCATGGCGCTGTGATGGACTTGAGAGTTTGCTGTGTTGTGCCACTTCATCCCCAGAGAGGTGGATGTGGGGTCTGCAGTGTTCCACTATTCTCATCATACTCGAGCTATTGACATAGGTGGGGGTGATGCCAAGCATCGGAGCAGTATGGCAGTTAAGCAACTTTGTTTGCCAAATCTTGCTAACAACCTGAATCCAATTTGATAGTAAAAAAAAAAAATCAATATAATTAGCCAAAACAGAAAATTAAGTTTGAATTATAGTGACAGGTTTGTTAGGCAGGGATGTGGAGCCAGTTTCATCAGAGAAATAAAAAAATGTTGACTGACTTTCCTTGTAGCCTGTTACTGCTGATAAGAGCCTCCAACAACTGAAAGTGCTCATCTCTACTAGTGTAGTAAAGCGGTGGTTGGCACCTACGCACGCGTAGCTATGATCATGTATATTTCTGATAACGTTCAAGAAGATTTGAGTGGATAGCACGCAGGACGCTCTTGACTGTGGCAGTGGGACCAGCTATTCGCCTCACTTTCAGCGGAGCCCAAAGGGAACCCCAGCTGGCAGTGGGCTGAGCATCAGTGAACGCACTCAACGGCGTCAACAGCGGTCCAATTCATAGATCGGAGACGAGTAGGATAGTAGGGGCTGGTTGGCAGCTGAGACGGCCAGTGGGGAGGTGGAGAGTGGCCAGTCTGGCGCAGTACAGAGAGGGTGATACAAGGCCCAGCGCGAATACCTCATCGAGGCGAAGTCGGGTTAGGACGCCGGGCCGAAGTTGCAAGTAGACCAATGAGGCACGAGCTGCAGACCACGCGAGCAGCCACTACTGCCTTCTGCCAGCGGCTGAGGTGAGCAGAATCATGCTGGGGTAGGGGGTTGGCGGCCGGAGATCCTGGTTGGCATGGAGTTGGTGGTCTAGAACCCGACCACGCTAAGGGGCTGAGCAGGGCCTGGGATCCTTGTCTAGGGTTCCGCCACAGCCGCCGTAGCCGCGTGCCGGTTTGGGGTTGTATTTACTGCAGCTGGGGGCCGCAAGCAGGACGGCGTGCCAGGACCTTCAGATAATAATAGAACCAAAATTTCATGGCGAATGTGACCAGGAGTTTTCAAGGAAAAACGACAAGTGAATATGAAGGAGAGATGAGTCCTAGACGATCCAGAAAGAAATTTGAAGGTTGATTATTTAATGTGGTGATGGATAAAGCAGTATCTGCATGTTTGATGAAAGGTTAATACTTGCAAGTACACCATGAACAGTTTGGGATTTTGTATGACTAATAAATTCAACGAAATAGAAACAATGAGACAACTGACAAAGTGCAAGAACTAGAGAGCTCCTGAAGCACGGTGATAGTTTGATTTAAATGGACTTTAACTGTACGAAGAATTGAGCTACACTGTCATCATGTTGCCACATGCAAATTGGTGATGGACATTGTACAGTTTATTCATACCGCAACTTGTTGACATATATCTAATGTGTAACATTGCCATCATATTCTACTGACAATTCCTGTAACAGTAGCATCAGGAGAACAGAGTTCTCAAACTAAAGCTCATTAAAAAATACTCTGCTCTACAATGAGTCAGGAATGCCTAACTGGTCTTTCTATTCATGCAATCGAAAAGACACGACTTGGCTTTGTCATACGATGACTTACTACTGATTTTGCAGCAAAAAAGCCAGAAAGATTGCTTTTAATTAAAAACAAATCTTTGTTTCAATACTGCTTCAATATAAATTTCCAATAAAGTTTGGCACATTAAAAAATATATTGCATCATTCTGTCATATCAGAATTTTTTCTATAATGCTGCTTCTTTAGTGCTAGTCCATCAGACATACAGTGGTGCTATATTAAGTTAAACTGGTTTTAATAATGTGAATGTGGCAGTTTTCCAATATGTAAGCTAGGTTTGTTGTGCTAAAATGCAGATCAGGCACAGGGGCACCAGTTTAATAATCTCGCCTAGGGCGCCATAAATCCTAAGGACGGCCCTGGCCGGTCGTGCTGGGGCTCATCCCCCTCAGGCGCGGCGGGGAGCCAGGGGGCCTCCCTACAAACAGCAGTTCATGGAGTCCGAACCCCTCGGCAGGGGTTGAGGGAATAAAGGGTCTGTAAATAAGGCAGAGTCCCGGCCCTCCCACGGGGCGGATAAGCACTCAGTCTATAAGTCCAGGCCCTTGGGTAAGATGAGGCAGTAAATAGTTCAGGCTCAGCTCCTTCAGCAAGGGGCTGAGCAAACACATTTCAAACAGTGAGTCTATACAGAAGGCCTCCTCAGGCCAAGCGGAGGGGGAATCTGCCACCCTTGGACGGGTGGCAGTGGGGACGCAGGCCCTCCCACTCCACTGCGTCCCAGCCCGGGGCCCTAGCAGCGGCAAGGGTTCGCTGCAGTCAGTGGGGAATCCTGGCCGCAACACACTGACATGGGTTCAAAGTCCCCTGGAGCCAGACTGGGGTCAGCTACCCCCGGGCCACTTCCAGTTTCCCCCTCTCCAGGTATCTGTCCTCTGCTGGCGTTGTCCGGCGGGTCCCAGACCATGGGTTCCTCTGGATACTGGGTGGCGGGATGCTCCGGCAGCTCCTCCGGGTAGCGAGCGCAGGGCAGGGCAGGCCGGTGGTCCTCCGGATACGGGGCAGGTCTGGCCAGCACTCCTCCGGGTAATGAGCACAGGGCAGGCTGGGCCCAGCGGGAACTCGGGCCTCAGCATCTGTCCTCTTCGGCAGCCTTCTGCTAACTGAGCGCTGGGGCCGGGCTTTTATACTTCCTGTCCCACCCCTTGACTTCCAGGGGGCAGGGACAGGTGGCAGTGGCTCTGCCCACTGAGGCACCTGTTGTGGCTCGTCCCCCTCAGGCACCGTGGGGAGCCAGGGCGCCTCCCTGCACTGCCCCAAGCAAAAATAATTTTTGGCTGCCCCCCGTCCCAGCCCTGAGCTCCCCCCACACACCCTCCTGCTGCCCCAGCCCTGGGCTCTCCCCACACCCACACCTCCTGCTGCCCCAGCCTTGGGTTCTTCCCCGCACCCCCTCCCCACACTGCACCCTCCTTCCGCCACAGCCCTGGGTCACTGGTAACTCGCTCCCAGGGTGGGTCATTCAGCAGGAATTTCAGATGTGCACAAAACACAGACCGGATTGGTTCCCATATGGTTACAGAGCTGCAGTAAAGTGGAACAGTTTTCAGCTTGTGTGATTGGAGGGTATCTGGACACATATTATAAGACTGTCCTCCATAAATGAGGAAAAGTTGAGGTGCCTTTATTATTCTTTTGTTCCACTCTCTCTTTCTATGGGGAATTTCCAATGCAATATCACTGTCTTCCTTTTAAACAAGAAAAAACAAACAAAAAAAGGCAATGGCTGTTGAAAATAGCAATTCCAGTTCTAATAACCACTGAGAAGCATTTCTTGCTCAATTTTATCCTACTTTTTCTACAGCAAGTTACAGTGGATCAGTATATTTGATTGGGAGAAATGAAGTAATAGCTGCTCAAACTGAGCTTGAGCACTGCTAAATTTTGAGGTGTTCAAATCTGGAAGGCAGGTGCTGGGTGTGGGGGGGCGGGGCTGTGGGCTCCGCGGGGGAGCACGGCAGCATGTATGCAGCAGCGTGTCTGGCTCCGCCCAGCGCCAGACTCGCTGGTCTGAGTGGCATGGTAAGGGGGTTGGGGGGTTGGAGAAGAGGTAGGGGATTCCAGGGGGCAGTCAAGGGACACGGAGGTTGGATGAGGCAGAGATTTGGGGGGGCAGTCAGGGGAAGGGAGGTTTAGATGGGGGTGGGGTCCTGGGGGAGCAGTTAGGGGCAGGGGTCCCAGGAAGGGGTAATCAGGGGACAAAGAGCAGTGGCACTTAGACAGGAGGTGGGGTCCCGGGAGGGGGTGATCAGGGGACAGGGAGCACGGGGATTGGATGGGTTGGAGTTATTGTGGGGGGCATTCGGAGGGAGCGGATGGTGGCAGGGTGGGGCTACCCTCCCTCCCTGTGAAGTGTCCTGTTTTTTTTTTAATGTTAAAATATGGTATCCCTACCATTCACAGCATGCTGCCCCATTAGGTCTCCCTCCTTCCTTTCCAGTTGGTAGTGGCCAAGGGAATGCTGGGAAATGTAGTTCTTTTCCTGCTCCAGGGCTGGCTCTATAGGCAGGGAGCTAACCAAGGAACTACAGCTCGCAGAGCCCTCTGTTGGTTCTCAGCTTCCATGACGCCCCTGCAAATGGGCTGCCCCAAGCAGGTGTTTGCTTTGCTGGTGGCTAGAGCTGGCCCCGATTCCTTTGCCTCCTCTCATGATTGCTTTTTCCAGTGGTGAACGTTGAAAGCAGCTCTTTTGATTGCAGCACTCCTGTGATCTAATGAGACCATTCCATTTTGGAGTAATATCCAGTAAATCAGTGTACAGTACAGAAGTGTCATGTAAACCAATTGGATCCAAGCAGAATCCTATAGGGAAATACTGCTTTGTTTTGTACCTTACCTAGTAATTCCTTTTGAAAACTATATATCCCCAGAGATAATTTCCAAGATCTATTTACTGCAGCTCATTTTAAACCTTGTTTTCCCTTTTTCTGGAATATGTAGGTCATGGCTCAGACAGCAGGCCAAATTCTGCACATTTATACCTAAGCAGACATTGACTTCAGGGGAGTTGCCCTAATGTGCTAATTCAGGAGAATGAACTGCAACACTTCGCTATGCTCAGTGATGCAGTGCTTGGATGATTGACCAAGCTAGATATTGACTTGTGATGCACACAAAAGAAGAATATAAAAGAGCAGAATGTGGGCTAACACCCTTGCTTTGCTCCTTTAACATAGGTAGCCACTTATTACTTTTCCTAACCAGACATCTGCTATTATTAGTCATTAACCCCAGTCCATTTATTCATAATCATAACTGCTGGTAGATGGTGGTACTACCACCAGGATAGTGAGGTCAGATTAGTTAGGAGTATCATCTTTTTCTATCTTCCTTCAGTTTTCCTGCAGTAATATCTAGAATTTCACTGTAGATGACAAGTTTAATTATGATTACGTGCTGTCCATTTATACCTACCCTCTTCTACCGTCCACATATCAACGACCATACCTTCTGTCTTGGTTGCACAATCTCCAATATCATCTCTTCCATTGTAATCGGCAAGCGGTTTGACTATGAAGATGAGAAATTTATTTACCTAGTCTCCATGTTGAACAATAGTTCTGTGCTCATGAGGTCAGCCTGGGGACAGGCAAGTGATGAGCACTGGATTAGGAAAATGGTGCTGGAGTATGGTTTTTAAATCCATGGTATGATTCTGAAGGAGCAGAGTATTGATTGGATGGTGCAACAATTACACACTACCCTAAGACTTGGGAGCATCAGGATCAATTCCCTGCTCAGCTGCAGAGTTCCTGTGAGACCTTGGACCCATCATTTACCCTCATTGTGCCTCAGTTCTCTATCTATAACATTGGAATAACAGCTTAGTCTTACCTCATAGGGATATTGCGAAGATAAATATAATAAAGATTGTGAGGTGCTCAGATACTATGAAGAGGGGCTGATCAGTACCATAGATAAATGGTTGAATAGTATTTTTCATTTCCCTCTCCAAAGTCAAAGTAAACCCTTTGGGCCTGATTATCTATTGCCTTGTATTTTCTTTGATCAATTACAAATGTGAAAAAAGTGAGCATAAATGGCTACCCTTAGGGAAGTGAATGGAGAATTCTAACAGGGTGGACTTTTACATCCATTTTCCACAGGTGCAAATGAGGAAGCAAAATGCAATGGATAATCAGGCCCTGAAGAATACACATTCGCCCAAAGTGGAAAGACATTTTCCTTCTCTTTCCTCTCTGCAGCTCTATAGCATGCATTCTGATATCATGCAGCTCCTGCCTGGGACCCACAACAGATTGTATCATCTCAAAGAGATAAAAGATTTTATTTCAAAAGATGATATAAAAGAACCAAGGGTCAATTGACCCTCCAACTGGCTGCAGGACTTCAGTGACTGTTTCCTCATCAAAATGGAAGAACTAGTGCTGTGAGAGAAACAACAACAGTTGGATATTTATGACTTCTTGTTCTGTTTACTGACTGAGAATGATCTAGTTCTGGCAATTTGTTGCCGTAATACCATGGCCCAACTTGACCAGAAAAAACAACAACTCTTCTATACAGCAGTCTGTATACTGCACAGTGCAGAATAATTCCATTGCAAAATAATGTGTTTGAACAAAGGTTCAAAATTTAATTCCAGAATACCCTCTGCTAACAAACGAGGGCCCTGTTAGTCCCCTTTGCTTCTGGAAATCAAGTATGGCACAACTCAGAAGAACCCAGCTCAGCAGCACAGTACAGGGAAATGTTAACTCTGCACAATGCTCACCTCCCCTAAGCCCAGGAAAGTTTTCTTCCATGCGAGCTGTACAATGATCAGGATATCCAGGCTGCTCTCCATAGCATCATCTCCATGCAATGTGTAATGCATAGTAAGTTAATGCTGACCCTGTCATGCTGTCTTGTCACTCCACAGCCAATCCCCTGGTGATCTTCTGCCAGCAGGGGAGCCCGCTGCAGTATGGGCCAGGACCTGTGTTCCAAAGGTGCTGGGTGAAGCAGGAGTTAGTGCAAAAACAAAACAAACAAACAAACAAACAAACACACAAGACTTGCAGTTGACTGCAGGTGATCCTCATGTTTCAAAGGCCAAATTCCATGTCACTTCTGGAAGTAGGATGAACACTATGATCCCTTTTGAACCACCCTTTCTAATCACCAAGGAAACTCAAGAGGCCAGATTCTTTGTTGGTGTAACTCTATTGAAGTTTAGAATTACACAAGCAGAGAAGATTTTGCCTCATGATTCTATACTCCCAGTTTCCTTGCCACTACATCAAAATATCTAATGCCTAAAGTCTGACACTCAAACAGCAAATCAATGTGAATTCCACTGATTCCATGGATGCAGATATCCATGGACCATTTTTGCAGATGGATGCGGATCCAAATTTTATATCTAAAGCCCTGCAAATCTGTGGATATCCACTTTATATACACGGATCATTTTTGCAGATTGTGGATCTGACGTGGATATAAATTTTGTATCCATGCAGAGCCCTATACATAGAAGTCAATAGGAAATTTGCAACCAACATCAGTGTTAGCAGGATAAGGCCTTTAATCAGTCATGAAACTTCTGTTAGTTCTCATGGACAAAGCAGTGTCTCGCTTTTGGATAGAAGGAGAAGTAATCATAGAAATGTAGGACTGGGAGAGACCAAGAGATTCTGTAGTCCATTCCTCCACACTAAGGTAGGATTAAGTATCATGTATCTCTCTGAATTATATTTGTTTTCTAATTAGTACAAGAATAAATGTAAGAAACATGTCTGAAAGCACACTTTTACAAAACACAAATTTTCTAGTCTAGAAAACTTAGTAAGTTACTTAAAGGACTACTATTTACATCTTGCTTAGGGTAAAACTTTCAAAAATCTTAGGAGCCTAAATCCCATTTTCAAGGGTTCCTAAGTCAGAGGCACTTTTGACTATTGAACTCTAGTCAGGCTAGATGAATATGGCAAGAGTAATTATTTGCAGACATTCAGATTCCAAACAGCTGTTCAATTCAACCACATTCATCTCATTCACTATTTGCAAACCTCTGTATAAGTGGGTTTGTATTCACACACACATATTAGTGAAAGGATGCTGTTTGGACAAATAGCAAATAACAAAAAAATGAAGTTATTTGCCATAATACTACTAATAATACATAGCACTTTTCATCTGTGGCTGTCAAAGTTCTTCACAAAGGAGGCCAGTATCATTTTATAAATGGGGAAACTGAGGCATGGAAGTGACTTGTCCAAAGTCAGACCAGTAGCAGAGCCAGGAAAAGAACTCAAGTCTCCTCAACTCCCTGTTCAATGCTCTAGCCATTAAGCCACCCTGCCTCATCTTTTAAGTTTCTTTTATCCAACCAGGAAGTGGAAGCAATACCATGTGACTAAGGTGACTAATCAAATACCATGCAGGCAAAGTGAACAGTTTGCAAAGGCTGAGAATTGGTTTCATAAACTACTTGACAAAAAAGTGTAAGTAACAAATTCACAAGAATAGGGATCATTTGTCTAGGTTCTCATGGGGCACCCGTTACACTATTTAGCTTATGAGCTCTTTGGAGCAGGTGCCATCTTTTTGTTCTGTGTTTGTACAGCACAAGCACAAGGGAGTCCTGGATCCATGCTCCTGGGCGCTATCCAAGACAAACAACAAAACCTCAGTACCTCAAAACCACAGAGGATACCTGTGTGAGGTAGATATATTATCTCCCTTTACAGATAGGGAACTCAGTCACAATGAAAGACTGACCCACTCAAAGTCACAGAGTCTACAGCAGAGCCAGAAATTGAACACATTCTCCTGAACCTCCGGCCATCGCCTTAGCCATGCGACCATCCTTTGGATCAGTTCACAAATGGTTTGTGAAGAGAGGGGAAATGGCTGAGTTTTTGGTATAATTGACTTGCAGTTATAATCTTGACATAGGGTCCACACTTAAGAGCTGCAGTGGCACAGCCATAGTTCCTCAGTGAAGATGCTACCTACTCCGAATAGGAGGGATTCTCCCCTCGGTGTTGGTACTTCACGTCCCCAAGAGACGGTAGCTAGGTCAACAGAAGGAGCCCTCCCATCAACATAGCACTGTCTACACTGGTGATTAGGTTGTACAATGGCATCAGTCAAGGGAGTGGATTTTTCACACCTGAGTGATGTAGTTATCCAAGTTTCTAGTGTAGACCTGGCTTCATAGGGAGTTCCCTGTGAAAGTCCCTTAGTGCTGACGAATGATTATAATAATCCTTTACATGTGAGTCTGTGTAATCCATTCATAAATCAATATCAGTGATTCCTTGGTGGCTTTTTATCAGCCTATTCTGGGCAACCACATAATCTAGATGCAAGACTACATCTCTGATGAAGAGCTTTATACAGAGAGAGCCCTTGTATCATCTTATATTACCAAGTAAGAACAGTAAGAGTCAATGTTTTGAACAAAGAATCTCTGATCCAGACTCAAAACTGATCTAACTCCCTGTCAATAATGCCTTGCTCACCACACCCCAGAAAACCCTGTCTGACCAGCCATTACAGATTGGCAGGGCCTGAATGTGGGCAGTCTGACCTAATGGTCAAACCCCACAGTAGAGTCAGGGCCATGATCTGAAGTCACACCAGAGTCAATAACTGGGGTCAAGAGCAGGACCGGCGCTAGGGTTTTGAGCGCCCTAGGCACACGGCCATTTCACCACCCTGCACACTGGTCCCCCAGCTCCGCAGTCCTGCCTGCAGGAGGTCCACCGCCGCCACGCGAGCAGCCAACTGTCCGCAGGCACGACTGTGGCAGCTCCACTGGAGCTGCGGACCAGCGGACCCTCCGCAGGCACCACTGTGGCAGCTCCACCAGAGCCACCTGCCGCCCCCTCCGGCAAAATGCCACCCCCTAATAATGCTGGCACCCTAGGTGATTGCCTAAGCGGTCTAAATGCAAGTGCTGGCCCGGGTCAGGAAGAAGGAGCAGCAGCTAGGTGGCAGGAACTTGGTTTTAGAAGGTCTGGCCAGCAGCAGGCCAAGCAACTAGTTGCTCAGACAAGGGGTGGGGAAGGAACAGGAAGATTTATATTAGGCAGTGACCAATTAGCCACTGGCTGGTTGTCAGCTGATCCTGCTGAGTCATCAGGTGTATCTGTTTGTGGGGCATCATCTGCAGTTTCCCTGTCTAACCTTGCAGTGTGGTGGTGCAAAGGGTAAGGCTCTTACCTGGCAACCCTATGGGCCTAGAGTTGAGAGCTTCAGCACCTGACAGAGATCTGCTGCTGCTGCCTTTGAGATCAAAGCCAAGGCCTTCAATTTTTCCCTGTAATCTGAAATTCTACAGAGGCTCATCCCACATCCTCTCACTCTGACAGGGTGTGTATTACTCTAAATGACGCACAGATATAGATGTGGGCATAGTTACATTGTCCAGTCAGTTACCTTTATCAGGCAGCCCTGTAACTGTGGTTATGGCTAGCAAGCAGCATTTAAGTCTTGTAATAATTTAACTGTGTTTTTGTAACCAACTCAAACACATACATTTGGCAATTTCCACATGCGTCGTTGAACTGTGTCAAGGCAACAGCTTCCCCCAACACAGCTGTCTACCAGCCATATTTGTACTGACCTGCATTGCTGCCTGCTTGCAGCAGTGCATTCTGAGCAGATACCCCATATTGCCTCCAGGAGCGGCGCCAGTGTTTTTGGCACCCTAGGCGCAGGGCCAGCTCTCCAGTCCCGCAAATCCGGTGGACCTGCCACAGGCGTGCCTGCGGATGCTCCACTGGAGCCGCGGGATCAGTGGACCCTCCGCAGGAACGCCTGCAGGAGGTCCACCAGAGCAGTCTGCCGTCCTCCCAAATCCTGGTGCCCTAGGCGACCGCCTAGGTTGCCTAAATGGAAGCGCCAGCCCTGATTGCCTTAGTAGGGAATAGAGTGCCAGGGGACATGCACGCAAAGCAGTACCAGCAGCTTGTAGGGCTGTGTAGTTTGGGCCATTACAGAGGCATGATTAGAGGGTATACTCACCACCAGGCAATACTCATGTGGTAGCCTAGGCCAGTGGTAACAAGGGCAACACATGTAGCTGGGTCTGGTGTGTGTGTGCGCGCACGCACACAATCCACTCGATGCTGTGACCCATGAGAGCCAAAGAGTCATCTACTTCTTGCCCCTGGGTCTCCCTCATACAGTGATCTAGGACATCCACTTCAGGGGCTATACTGGGGTGGCCAACCTGAGCCTGAGAAGGAGCCAGAGTTTACCAGTGTACATTGCCAAAGAGCCACCGTAATACATTAGCAGCCTCCCCCCTGCCCCCAGCACCTCCTGCCCGCCAGCTTCTGATCAGCACCTCCCTGTCCCTCCCAATTCATGGTATGCGGGAGGCTCGGGGTGGGGGGGGGGAAGAGAAGTGAAGGCATGGCAGGTTCAGGGGAGGGGGTGGGAAGGGGTGGAGTGGGGGCAGGGCCTGCAGCAGAGCCAGGTATTGAGGAATGAGCACCCCCAGCACATTGGAAAGTTGGCGCCTGTTGCTCCAGCCTGAGTCAGTGCCTATATAAAGAGCTGTGTATTAACTTCTGAAGAGCCGCATGTGGCTCCAGAACCACAGGTTGGCCACCCCTGGACTATACTATTCCCAAGGTAATGATTCCAGGGCTTCTGTGATTGCTCCATTCTAATTTAGAAAATACACTTTTGCTGAGCCAATACCATGTAAGCTAAACTAGAGCCCTTCAGGTAATCTGTACATTGAAATGACTTGAAGACAGGGATCAGTAAGTGAAATACTGTTGGTTTAGCGCTGCAAACATGATTCTACCATTACAGAAAATGCAGCATTCTTTGGATGGCTATTTTATTCTAGGTCTGGCCCTGGAATCCAGACTCACTATCCGTGTGTTATTGGAGGAAAGGTTTAGAAACCACTCCAGCCAGTGAGTGGTGCTCTTTATACATCATTAAAAGTGGTAGGTTTCTCTGCTGATTTAAAGAACCCACACACACTATTTCAAGTACAAGTTTGTTTGCTCTTCTTTCAATGTATGACTATGTTCTCCTTGCTGGGATCTGTCCTGAGTGAGCTGAAACATTTCAGTAACCCCAAAACCTTCAACCCAGGACATTTTTTGGATGAAAACGATTGCTTCAAGAAGAGCAATGCATTTGTGCCATTTTCCATGGGTATGAGTTTGTCGTCAAGCTAAACACCACAAAGACCTCCTCCCAGTTTGCAGGAGGAAGGTCTTGTCATACCTATTGCTATGCAGTACTGAAACAACAAGATAATAACCAGACTTAGCATTTCCACAGGCATAGATTCACAGTGAGAAGGATGGGTAAGGACCCTCTCTCGTGCTTATGTCAGCTAGAATTGCAGCCCCAGCATATCCAGGCTGTTTGAGACGTTCCCCACAAGAAGTGCAGTTCCTCACAGGATATTCCAAATATGCAGAGCCATAGCTCTGCCTCCCACTCCCCAATATAGTATCAGCAGGGCTAGTCAGCCATCAAGCAAGGATTATTTGTATCCCTTGGGTGTAGCATTTTGTGCTGCTCCCAGCACACTGGGGAGCTCTAAGGCGACGTCTACACTTACAGCAGCATGTAGCCTACACACACCACATGCCCCCCTAGCTCAGGTATAAATAGCAATATAGATAGTGAGGCACTGCTTAGGCAAGCAGAGTAAAGATATACCCTACGGTTCTGGTGTATAACCCTACATGGTTTTCTACATGACCAAGCAGTGCCTTTCCTCTCCACACTGCTA
Organism: Chelonoidis abingdonii; assembly: GCF_003597395.2. Taxonomy (NCBI): domain Eukaryota; kingdom Metazoa; phylum Chordata; order Testudines; family Testudinidae; genus Chelonoidis; species Chelonoidis abingdonii. The sequence goes on along the minus strand of NC_133769.1, from coordinate 167,749,633 downwards.
TTTTAGCGTTCTGGTGTCACTGCCTCCCCGCTGCCAGAACCTTTCCTCGCTTCCTACAACAGTGCCAAAAAGCTCGGGTGGGGAGAGGCAGTGGGGAAAGGCTCCAGCAACTCTCCACTACCGGAACCTTTCCCCACCACAGGGAGCTGCCAGAGCCTTTCACTGATGCATGTTACATGCTACATTGTGCACACAGCCTGCTTCTCACTGCAGTGGGTAGCTACACATAGCCTACACACTGCCACCAGTATAGACAATGCCTCAGAGGCAGTACAGCTCTATACCACATTCAACACTGGGCTTGCCTTAAAGGTCTGATCTATCCCATAGTGCTTTATGTGTTCAGAGTGTTTTCCAAACAACTATATAATCCTCCTCACCTTATGCCTGTGAAGTAGATAAATATCAGTTTCCCCAGCTGTAAAATGGAGATATAGCATGAAGAGAGTGACTTACCAAAGAATTAATGGCAAATCCAGGATTAGAACTCAGGAGTTTCTGGCTCCCAACCCTTTGCTAAATCCTCCAGAATGAACCCCTGGAAAAACTAACCCGTGAAATAAGTCAGTATAGCATTGACTGTTACTGATGCAAAGCCTGGAAATTGTGCCATCTCTTACAATTTAAAACAGTGGATGGGCAAGCTTTGAATTTGCCAATCTTTGCCCCCAAAGTCCTCCAAAAGTTACACATTAAAGTTCAGATTCCTTCTAACAAAGAAGTATTTTATTTTGTTTTTAGAAGGAACGTGCCATATAGCAGAGAACCCAGACCAGGACAATAACCTACACCAGGAATAAAACACTAGCACAGTACATATTGTGACAAAGTTCTTCCTCTATATTGGTGGGTCCTGCACTTATTAGAGGATTTGTTTGCCTCAGAGATTCACTATGTGGGTCAGGGAACAGCCCACAGACCTTCCCCTCTAATAGGGGCAGCTCTAGGGAATTTTGCCACCCCAAGCACAGCAGGCAGGCTGCCTCCGGCAGCGTGCCTGCAGAGGGTCCAAAACCACAGGAGCTCCTCCAAAGCTGCAGGACCAGTGGACCCTCTACAGGCACACCTGCAGGAGGTCCTCCGAAGCCATGGGACCAGCAGACCCTCCAGAGGCAGCCTGCCTGCAGCCCTCACAGCGCCAGCAGAGCACCCCCCACAGCTTGCAGCCCCAAGCATGCAGTTGGCATACTGGGGCCTGAAGCCATCCCTGCCCTCTGGTAGAACCCACAGTCCAGGTCAATTTCTCCTGTGTCTGATCAGGAGTTGGGAGATTTTTTTGGGGGGTGGGAACCCAGGCCTGCCCTCTACTCTGGGTCCCAGCCCAGGGTCCTGTGGACTGCAGCTGTCTAGAATGCCTTCTGGAACAGCTGCATGACAGCTACAACTCCCTGGGCTACTTCCCCATAGCCTCCTCCCAACACCTTCTTTATCCTCACCACAGGACCTTCCTCCTAGTGTCTGATAACGCTTGTACTCTTCAATCCTCCAGCCATACACCTTCCTACTCTCAGCTCTTCACATACACACTACAAATCAAGTGAGGTCCTTTTTAACGCAGATGTCCTAATTAGCCAGCCTGTCCTAATTGATTCTAGCAGTTTCTTCTTAATTGGCTCCAGGTATCCTAATTAGTCTGCCTGACTTAGTTGGTTCCAGCAAGTTCCTGCTTGTTCTGGAACTGCTCGTGTTACCTTACCCAGGGAAAAGGGATTGACTTAATCTGGGATTAATATATCTGCTTTCTAACACTCTCTTGTAGCCCTCTGGCCTGGAGGCTGCAGGAAGGCTGCTGCTGAACACTGGTCCTCCTTGCTGCTGTTCCAGCTGCTCCCTTGGCTGGGTCAGACACCCACCACTTCCACCCCTCCACCCCCTTCTCTGCTACCCTCTAGTTGGCTGGCTGCTGATCCCCTCAGCCCCCCGCACCCTCAATTGCTGCTGTTACTCCATCTATAGCTCTGGGGGGTGGGGGAAAGGCTGGTAAGAGCCTGCTTTCCAGAGAAGGAGGGGAGTGAGGGACCCTGGCTCTTGTTGCTGAGGACACCACCATCTGAGCGGGGTCCTTCCTGCCTGGACACCAGACCACCACCACCTGGAGCTGCTGGGGCTGCTGCAGCTATTGCTGGGGAGCTGTTGGAGCCCCAAGGAGAAGATGGAGGAGCAGGAGAAGAGGACCGCCCACTGCTGGGAGACTACGTGAGGACCACTGTGGAGACAGCTTTTCTGGACTGAGTCTTTTTCGAACTGTGCTGTTGTGGTGGGGGCTTGGACTGTGTCTGTTGAGACACTGGGGGTGTGGTGTGGAGCCCGCCCCTGGTCCATCCATGTTCCCCTTCGCCCCCACCACCATTGTTGCCCTCTCCACCACCCCTGCTGGCTGTTTTCCTTCTACTTCGGACTCCTGCCTCTGGGACAGAGCTGCTCGCCTGGCTCACCACGCCCACTTCCATCATTTGGGCAGCAGCAGCAGCCAAGCATTGACTTTTGCACAAGTGCCCATGGGTGCACCACCTCCCCCGCCCCCTGGACTAATCCCCTTTCCTTTGCCACATTTGTCCACCCCACCTATTTCCCTCTGCGGCCCTGATTGTCCTGCCCCAGCCCTGCAGCTAGCCCCGTGGTCCCTCCATCCAATTTCCAGCTCGCCCTTCCCCCCTACCCTGTGATCCCCCAGCCCTGATTGGTCCCTTCCCTCATGCGCCCATGCCCCATCCCATGCACTTGTGCCCTTCCCCCATTTGAGTTTGCCCTTGTTCACTGCACTCCCCTATGCCGTTGGCCCCCCATATTCCCTAGTGCAACTGGAGGAGCCGGAATTCCCCTGTGAGTCAGTGACCTGACACCCTCCCGCCCCTAAGTCCTTAGTTGCTCCCCATGCCCCTTTAGCCTTCCCTTTCTGGTACCCTCCTCCCCTGCCTGCAGCCTAGCGGGGAGGGGTGGTCGCCTCCTCTCCCTCCCCTCCCTCACTGTTTGTCGCCCTCCCCGCTCTCGTTATGGCTGGGGACGCGGCGGGGGAGACCCCTCGCAATGCTCCCATTGCCCTTCCTCCACCTACCCCATGTCCATTCCCCAGGCCTCTATCTCGACCGCCACTGCCGGTCCACTTTCCATCGCCCCCATTGAGGCATTGGCGGCGGTGAGTACTGGGGAGACCTCCACTGCTGCCACGTCCCTCGCCCCTTCCGATTCGGGGGAAGCCCCCTCAGCCGATGGGAAAGGTCGGAGTGGGAAAAAGGGTAAGGACCCCACTAAAAAGGCCAGGCTCTCCATGGCAGAGACTGCCCCCACTGCCGCAGCCCCGCTACCGGCCACAGCATCCCTCCCTGCTGCTCCCTCCACCAGCTCTGCGGGCGTCCCTCCCCCGGCCCCCAAGGCGTACGCCCAGGTGGCAGCGCCGCCCCTGCTGCTGCTCCTCCGACCTCCGCTTCCACTACCATCTATAGCAGCCGGGGCCCCTTCCCCACCTTAACCAGGAAGCATGGCATCCGTTGCCTCCTGGTGCCCGCTTCGCCCCACGTGGAGACCTATGTGCAGGTATTGGCGAGGGTGGTGGGGCCCACGGCCATTGTGGCTGCCTCCAAAATGTACGGGAGGGTAGTCTTCTTCCTGGCATCAGATGCCGCCACCCAGAAGACAGTAGAGATGGGCCTGGTGGTGGGGGGCATGTTCATCCCCCTGGAGCCCCTGAGTGTCCACTTGGTCCTGACCTCCGTCCTTCCCTTCCTGCCCAATGCTACCCTGCTGCCCGCCCTTTCTGCCCTGGGGTGCCCCATCTCCGTCATCAGCCCTCTCCCCTTGGGCTGCAAGGACCCCACCCTCCATCACGTCCTCTCATTCCGCCGGCAAGTGCAGCTTCAACTGCCACCGGCGGCACGTGGCAGAGAGGTGCTTGAGGGGTCCTTTCTGGTCCCCTACCAGGGAGCCCACTACTGGGTGCATTATTCGATGGGGGAGACCCGGTGCTACCTCTGCCGGGTGATGGGGCACGTCCAGAGGGACTGCCCTTTGGCCCAGCACGGAGGAGCGTCCGGGACCCCTGAGCTCCGGCAAGGCACCGGCCTTGTCACCGCCGATACCCGTGGCTGCCCGGCACCCAAAGCTGCCCCTCCTCCTTCTCAGTCCACCGCTGTGGAGGAGGGTGTGTGGCAGAGATGCCACCAGGCGTGGGAGAGGGCTCACCCCAGGGGGAATCCTCCCTCATTCCTGCTACTCCACCATTGCCTCCCCGAGTCCCTGAGCCATCGCCCTTGCCCCCCGACCCAATCCCTGTTAGACAGCCTCCAGATGATGCCATGGGCTTAGTGCAGGGGAAGCGGGGCAAGCGGAAGGCTTGGGCCCTGTTACATCCCTTAGATTCGGAGACACCCTGGAAGAGCAGGAAGGGGGGCACCGATGACGAGCCTTCTGCCTTGCCCCCAATGACTCCCGTTCTGTGGTGCCAGCTGGGGACACCGTGGCAGCACCGGAAGGTGACACTGCCCCTCCTCCAGGGTCCCTTCCTGTGGGAGCCCCCGAGGGAGCCTCTCTCGCCCCCTTAGCATCCGAAGCCCCTGCGAGCGCAGAAGTGGGCGTCGCCTCGGGTGCTGGCAGGGAGGGCCCTGGGTGGTGGACAGTGATCTTCCTTCCATCTACGAGGAGATCGAGGCCCTGGGTCTGACCGCAGTCACGCAGGGGGAGGACGACCCTCTGCTAGTGGGCCTCAATCTGGGTGACCTCACCCCGGTCCCCTTGTCCCCATGTTCCCTTCCCCTAACCACTGCTTCTGCTCCCGCCTCTGAAGGTCCCCTGGAATCTTCCATCAGCCCAGCTGCAGGTGGCACCCTGCTGACAGCCGCAGAGCCCATTGTGGCGAAGGCCGGTGCCCCACTACTAGGACCTGGTTCCCATGGGATGTCCCTCTTGGGTGTGGAGCACCCAACCTCCGTCCTGGGCAGGGACCCCGTTGACGACCATCTATCTCCGGATGCTGGGGCTGCCGCACGAACTATGGTGGCTGAGCCTGGCATCGTTAGGGGTTCCCTTCCCACTCCCCAGATCCCTGAGCCTAACCAAAAGGGGCCGCCTTCCAGAGGCCTAACTATTGAGGCTCAGGATTCTACTTCTACCCCCCTCCCCGATTCTCTTCCTGATCTTCACCCTCCTCCTGTCCCTTGCCCTATCCCTGATGCCAGCCCCATCCTTGTCCCTTCCACTTCCCGTGATGCCATTGCTGCCCCTGGGGTTACCCCCAGGGAGTGGCTTTAGACATTTTTCCCTGTCCCGACCCATCAGGGGCTGCTGTTTTTCTTCCGCCACTCCCTGTTGAACCAAGGCGCGGGGCAGGTTGCATGGCGTCAGTCCATCGGACGCCACGTCGGGGGTCTGCCCCCTGCCTGCCCACCTCGGTGGGCCACGGGGTGTGACGGGGGCCCTCCTGGGGGACGGTCATAGATCAGTGACCCTGCCCCCCCATGCGCTGAGGGAGGAGCTGCGGGAGTTCCTTGAGGACGTCCGTGGCTCCTGTAACAAAGTCCAACTTGCGCTTCAGCGGTGGGGGGATTTCCATCAGATCCTCTGGGCGCAAGGGCCCTCATGGGGGAGGGTAAGAGGACCAGGAAGCAGGCTGCCACGGCCTACCAGCAGGTCCGCCTCTTCTGCAACTCTTTACTTACCTACAGGTAGATCACAGATTGCTGCGCAGCCCGACGGAGGCCGTGGGCGTGTCTGCCGGTGAGGATTCCCCCCAGCCCTTCTCATGGCACTGATCATCTTTGCCACATTAAACACCTGGGGCTGTAGGATGGGTCTCCGCAGGAGCCAGGTGCTCTCCCTCCTCCAGGAAGGAGGGTACTCTGTGGTTTTCCTGCAGGAGACCCATACGGATCCGGCCGCTGAAGCTAGCTGGTGGCTGGAGTCAGGGGATAGGGTCTACTTTAGCCACCTCTCAGTTTGCATGGCTGGAGTGGCGACCCTGTTCTCCCCTGACCTATGGCCCAAGGTGCTGGGGGTCGCCAAGGTTGTGCCAGGCCGCCTGCTGCACCTCCAGGTCCACATGGAGGGGCTTGTGGTTAATATTATCAACGTCTACGCCTCGACATCAGCCCGAAGAGGTTGCGTTTTTATCAGCGGGTGTCTGCCTTCCTTGGATCCCTGGATCCTCGTGAATGCCTGATCCTGGGAGGGGACTTTAACACCACCCTTGAGGAACAAAACTGCTCGGGGACCGAGCAGTGCCTGGCCACTGCGGACGTCCTCCAGGAGATCGTCAAATGCCACTCCCTGGTGGACGTCTGGCACGACCACCACCCAGATGACGTCTTGATGTTCACCTTCGTCCGGGTGGAGGCCATCGGTCGTGCCACTCCCAGCTGGTCCGCATCTACCTGTCGCGTTTCCACCTTTCACGGGCCCACTCCTCCAGCGTTAGGCCGGTCCACTTTTTAGGTCACCACCTTGCTACCGTGACGGCCTCACTCTGCGCGGAGAGGCCGGGGCTGGCCTGTTGGCATTTTAATAATAGTTTGCTAGAGGATGTGGGCTTTGTGGCGTCCTTCTGGGAGTTCTGGCTGGCCTGGCGAGGGCAGAGGCATGCCTTTCCCTCGGCACGGCAGTGGTGGGATCTGGGGAAGGTGCGTGCCTGGCTCTTCTGCCGTGATTAAACCCGGGGCACCAGCAAACAGAGGGATGCGGTGATAGGGCAGTTGGAACGGGAGGTCTTGGAGCTGGAGAGGCGTCTGGCTGCCAGCCCCGAGGATCCATCCCTCTGCGGAGCGTGCCAGGAGAAGCGGGAAGAGCTCCGGACCCTCGAAGACCATCAGGCCCAGGGTGTCTTTGTTCGTCCCGCATCCGCCTCCTTCGGAAGACGGATCACGGCTCCCACTTCTTCTACGCCCTGGAGAAAAGAAGGGGGGCCAAGAAGCATGTCACCTGCTTCCTGGAGGAGGACAGCACCCCCCTCACGGATCCAGCAGAGATGTGCGAGAGGGCCAGGGCCTTCTACATGACTCTTTTCTCCCCGGATCCGACTGATCCTAACGCTTGCAGAGTGCTATGGGACAGACTCCCGATGGTCAGCACGGGCAACCGGGACCGGCTAGAGTTGCCTCTCACTCTGGCTGAGTTCTCGGAAGCCCTCCGTCGCATGCCCACCAATAAATCTCCGGGCATGGATGGGTTGACTGTGGAGTTCTACTGCGTGTTCTGGGACATCCTCGGCCCAGATCTGGTGTCAAGGTTCCTTCCCCACTCTGAACTTTAGGGTACAGATGTGGGGACCTGCATGGATGCTTCTAAGCTTAATTACTAACTTAGATCTGGTATCCTGCCGACCATCTGGAAGTTTGTAGTGTGTTAGATCACTCCTTTCCCCCCAACACCACTTCCCCTCCCTGGCTAGCCTTGAATGACTCCTTCACCATTCACCTGGTGAGTCAGATCAATCCCTTGGACTCTTGAAACAAGGTGAGAATTACCATTCCCCTTCTTCTCTCCACTCAATCCTAGGTGAGTCAGATCAATCCCTTGGATCTTAAAACATGAGAAATCAACCATTCCCCTCCTTTCTTCCACCATCCGCTGGGGTCCAGAGCCATCTCCTGGATCTAAAACAAGGAAAATCCATCAGGTATTAAGAAAAAAGCTTTTATTAAAGAAAAAGAAAGGTAAAATCATCTCTTGAAATCAGGATGGAAAATACTTAAAGGTTCAGAATCATATAGCCAGAGGAACCCCCTCTAGCCTTGGTCCAAAGTTACTGCAACAGAGGTAAATCCTCTCAGAAAACGGAACATTTACAGTTGAGAAAACAAATAAGATTACACGCCTTCCTGGCTGTTACTTACTAAGTGTGAACATTGGAGAGATGATTCAGAAAGATTTGGACGAGCCTGGATTATGTCTGGTCCTCTTCGTCCGAAACGAACGACCCAAAACAAGAGCACAAACAAGTTCCCTCCCAAGATTTGAAAGAACTGTCCACTTATTGGTCCTCTGGTCAGGTTGTCAGCAGGTTTACTGAGCTTCTAACCCTTTACAGGCAAAGGAGGCATTACCCCTAACTATCTATTATGGACACCGTGTCACCGTCTGGGCCAAGTCTTTGCAGAGCGGTGTCCTCCTCTCCTCGTCATGCGGCTGTGCTCGCCTTATTTGCCAAAGAGGAGTGACCATCCACACTTACAGAATTGGCGTCCCATCTCGCTCCTCAGCACGGACTATAAATCATTGCGAAAGGGCCATCTCGATGTGGACGTAGGCGTCCATGCTGGCGGACGTGGTTCCATCCGACCAGACCTACACGTCCATCGGGACCGCACAATCTTTTCGATAACCTGTATTGCGTCTTGGGACCTTCTGGAATAAGGGCTGTAGGGCTGGTCTGTCATTCGCCCTCTTGTCCCTGGATGAGAGGCATTCTGACCGGGATGGACCATGCGGTTTCCTGGGCATTCTGCAAGCGTTGTCAGCTTCAGACCCCGTTTCTGGATTTTCTCAGGCTGCTGTACACTTCTGCGGGGGGTCTGGTCAGGCTCAATGGAACCTGACCGAGGCCATGTCAAGCTCGGCGAGGAGATTGTGGCTGGGGTGTCCCCTCGGGTCAGCTGTACCGCTCTGGTGATTAGCCCTTCCTCTGTCTCCTCCGTCGGAGGGTGACGGGGTTGGAGTGCTTCGAGGAGCAGATTTGCGGCTGTTTCCTAGTTGTGCGTTATGCCAATTGATGTACTCCTGTGGTCCAGGACCCAGTGCGACTTGGCGCAGAGTAGAGCTTGAGGCCATCTACTCAGCGGCCTCCTCCGCCTGGGTCAACTGGGTCAAGAGCTCTGGCCTGGTGGTCAGGGACGGGTGGCAGGTGACCTCCCTCCCACCCACGCTTCAGGCTATCCGGTGGAACGCGGGTCCGCTGCTCTGTCTCGGCATTTACCTTTCTGCCACGCATCCATCTCCGCCGGAGAACTGGCACGGTTTAGAGGGCAGGGTGACAGAGTGGCTCCAGAAATGGACGGGACTACTCCGGTGCCCCTCCCTTTGAGGGAGGGTGCTGGTGCTCAATCAACTGGTCCTGTCCATGCTCTGGTACCGGTTCAACACCCTGGTCCCAGCCCCGGGTTTCCTGGCCAACCTCCGGACGACGATTCTGGAGTTCTTCTGGCCAGGGATGCACTGGGTCCCTGCAGAGGTCCTCCATCTGCCCCTGGAGGAGGGAGGGCAGGGCCTGAAGTGCCTACACACTCAGGTCCATGTCTTCCACCTCCAGGCCCTGCAGAGGCTCCTGTATGGTGCAGGTAGTCCAGCGTGGAGCGTATTGGAGCACGCCTTCCTCCGCCGCTTCAGAGGGCTCCGATACGAACCGCAGCTCTTTTACCTCCAACTGAGAGGCCTTCCGTGAGACCTCTCCGGGCTGCTGGTCTTCTATCAAGACCTCCTCCAGACCTGGAAGCTCTTTTCAATGACCAGGTCCGTGGCGGCCACCGTGGAGGCCGATCTCCGCGTGGACCCCCTGCTACACAACCCCCAGCTTTGTGTGCAGGTGGCGGAGTCTCCCGCGGTGCGCCAGAGGCTGGTCTTGGCGGGAGTCACCAGGGTCGGAGACCTCCTGGACTACCACCGGGGAGACTGGCTGGATCCCCTGACGCTCGCTCAGCGCATGGGGCTCTCCAGACCTCGTGCTCCCCGGCACGTACTTCAGGAGGTGAAGGCCGCTTTACTGCCCGCTGCTCGGGCCTACCTCGACAGGGTCCTGCGAGAGGGCACACCCCGCCCACCCTCCACCCCAGGCCCCATGGACCTTTTTATCGGGTCCCTGCCCTATGGACCCAATCAGCCCCCTCACCCTTTCACTGCGAGCCAGCTGCACGCTCTGCAGCTGGTCTTGTTCCAGGCCGTGCCAAGGAAACATCTGTACACACTCATGCTCCACACTCTTTACTACCTCACCCTCGCATCCCACCCTGATATCAAATGGTGGGACCTCCTGCCGCCTCTCAAGGGTGAGAAGCCCTGGTGGGCCAGCTTATACTTTGCCCTGGTCTCGAAGCCCACCGGGGATGTCAGTTGGTGGCTCCTTCACAGGGTCATGAGCACGAGCATGTACTTGGCACAGTTTACCCCTGCCCCCAACACCTGTCCTTTTTGTGGCGTGAAAGAGACCCTGGCGCACACTTATTTAGAGTGCGCCAGATTGCAGCCCCTGTTCCAGCTCCTCTTGAATCTCTTCTTCTGTTTTTGGTTGCACTTTTCCCCTCACCTGTTTATCTATGCACTCCCCATCCATGGCCCCCCAAAGTCGCGGGATCTCCTTATCAACCTCCTCTTGGCCCTGGCCAAACTAGCCGTCTATAAAACCAGGGAGAGGAGGTTGGCCAATGGGATTTCCTGTGACTGTGGGGCCTATTTCTGCTCCTCCATCCATTCACACATCTGGGCAGAGTTCCTCTGGGCGGTGCCCACTGGCTCCCTTGATGCCTTCAAGGAGCAGTGGGCGTTGTCCGGGGTTCTCTGCTCGGTGTCCCCATCAGGTTCCCTTCGTTTAGCCCTATGACCTCACTCTCGATCCTGTTTTTTCATTAGTTGTCCCACGGAATTATTTGGTATCACAGACCTGTGGATCCTCCCCTTAGGCTGGGGAGAGGTCCTTTAGAAGTGGACGGGCTTCGCCTGCCCACCTCCTGGATACCAATAGGAACACTCTCCTGTAGTCATCTGGACTGACCCTGTCACAATATGTATTGAATAGTAAGTTGAAAGAGTTCAGTGAACAGTGTCCAAGGTAGCTAGAGTAAGTTTAAATGTGGGAACAGGTGCAAGAAATTCTTTCACAATTCTTGCATTTTTAAAGTAGATCGACGGCTGGTGAAAAGTGATAGGTGGCAGCCCTGGAGACTGAAATATTCTATCCACAGAACAAAGACAGACTTTCCACACCAACCTGTCTCAACCCTGATCAATTGGACCCACCTTTTAGAGAGTGAGCTTTAGTTAAAACTTTATATCCTCCCAAGTTCTTGGCCCTTCTGCTGACACTTACCAACAAAGGAAGCAATTAGTGTTGGTGGTCTTGAGATGTGGCCACTAGGAAATGGACAAAGACCAGACCACCAACTCCTTTCAGATAGGCCACTGAGCAGACATCAGACAATGCTCTGTATCCTAAATCATAAGCTATCAGTTCCCCACTAGCAGCCCAATCCTATTAAATGCACAATTCTCATTTAAATCAAACAATAATGTAGAGAATTTAGCCAAACATTACCATGTCTACGGCTTCTTGCAATACCAGTTACTTTGGAAAGGAAACTTCTGACTGAAAGCCCTGCCTGCCTCTGTGGATATGAATAATTCATAGCACTTTCCTAAATATATTTACAAGATCTGATTTTCTTAAGACTCCTGTCTTCTTGTCTTAAGAAAACAAGTTTGTCTCAGAGAGAGTTTGTCCAAGGGAGAGTTGTTTTTATGTTTTACCGCCATCTTGCAGAGCTTCACCTTGAAATCCCCTGCAGATTGGGATGGAGTGGAGCTTAGGCAACGTACCGTCCTTCTATCAACTCTGCACTGTTCCTCATGGACGCATAAGTGGTTACAAAGAAAAGGGGTTAAATTGTCACCTTAGAAAAGAAAATGAATTAAATGTTCTGAAGAATCTAGAAAATAATTAAATCCAAGATAATTAATTTCTGGGAGAAAAGAGGGACAAATATGAAGATAACTATTCAATACAGTACTTCAACCAATGTAGCAACTTTAATCAATAACAGGAATTTTTTATTATATAAACAAAAGGAGACTACTCAGGCATGAAAGCTGTCTTAGGCTTTGTCTTCACTGCAAAGAGAGGTGTCTTTATACCTGGAGAGAACTTTCCTGCGTTAGCTATCCCATTGTAAAATCCTAATGGAAACAAGGCATGGGTAGTGTTTACCACAGTATAGCTAGTTGAAGTCAATCCTGGGATTTACCTCAACTAGCTACATCAGGGTAAATATTACGTCTTGTCTCTACTAGAGTTTTATATCATGACAAGCTACCCCAAGTTAGCTATCTCTATGTGGAAAAAAAAGCTTTTTTTAGTAAATACATAGCCTTAGGGCAGGATTTTCAGAGGTTCTTAGTTTTGGCCTAACTCTAATCCCATTGAGTCCTTGAAAAATCGCAACCCTATTGCATATGCTCTTGAGTCTAACACTAGAAGTAATAGGATTATTACTGAATAGGGTGACCAGATGTCCGGGGACTGTCCCAATATTTAACCCTTTCTCCCGCGTCCTGATCAATGTACGATCGGGATGCCATTTGTCCCGATATGCAGGTAAGGAGGCAAGCGGGAGGGAAGTGCTGACCCTGTGGGTGCTCCAGGCTTGGAGCACCCACAGGGAAAAATTGCAGCCAAGCTCCCTACTCCTTGCATCCTTCTCCCTGCTCCTCCCGCGCTTCCCACTGCCTAACAGCTGTTTGGCAGCACTTAGCACTTTCCAGGAGGGAGGGGGGAGGAGTGGGTACGTGGTGCGCTCAGGGGAGGAGGCAGAAAAGAGGCCGGGCAGGGGCAGGGACTTGGGGGAAGGGGGTGGAATGGGGGCTGAGTGAGGGTGGTACAGTGGTGGGAAGAGGCGGGGGGTGCTGAGCTCCCACCCAGCAAAGGGGAAATTGGCACCATGGGGTGAATTGCGGGTAGGGGGGTGAAGAAGCAAGCGACGGGCAGGCGAGCAAGCAGGCAGGGAGGCAAGCGGTGGGTGGGGAACTGAGGAGGGACACAGCAAGCCAGCAGCAGGCCGGGGGATGAGGAAGGGCACGGTAGGGAGGGCGAGCAGGGAGGGAGTGGGACCTGGGGCAGAGCCTGAGAGGAGCAGGGATGGACTGTGGGTGGGGCTGAGGGCACCCCAATGTGTCCCCATATTTTAGCGTGGTGATCTAGTCACCCTATTACTGAAAGAGTTTTATTACATTGGCTTGGAGACAAGAATCTAATATCTTTGGAGAAAGTCTGGCTTTAGGAATCTCAACCAAAGTACCTAACCAGTTATGAAATATTAGAAAGGTGATGGATGCAGAATTATTGATGGACCCATGCAGGCAATCAGCTTGCATTCTAAAGTTCCCAATGACTTCGCATTACAACTGGAGCTTTGCTGATAGCCTCAACTGAGGCCCAGACGTGAATGAGCATTCAGCCTCCTTTCACCCTCTTTTCCAATTGAGTGAGTAGGACCCTACCAAATTCACAATCCATTTTGGTCCATTTCCTGGTTATAGGATTTTTAACATTGTAAATTTCACAATTTCAGCTATTTAAATCTGAAATTTCACTGTGTTGTAATTGTAGGGTCCTGACCCAAAGAAGTGTTGGGAGGCGGTTGCAAGGTTGGTATAGAGGTGATTGAGGTGCTGCTACGCTTACCTTGGCACTGCTGCAGGCAGCGGTGCTGCCTTCAGAGCTGGACAGCTGAAAAGTGGCGGCTGCAGGCTGGGAGCCCAGCACTGAAGGCAGAGCCGCTGCCAGCAGCAGCAGCACAGAAATAAGGCATGGTATGAAATTGCCACCCTTACTTCCGCGCTGCTGCTGGCAGCAGCTCTGCCTTCAGTGCTGGGCTCCAGCCTGCAGCTGCCGCTTTCCAGCTGCCCAGCTCTGAAGGCAGTACCACAGTAAGCATGGCAATACCATGATCTCCCCTAAAATAACCTTGCGACTCCCCTGCAACTCCCTTTTGGGTCAGGACCCCCAATTTGAGAATCTCTGGTCTCTCCCATGAAATTGGTATAGAATAGGGTAAAAGTACACAAAAGACCAGATATCACAGGAGGGGGAGACCTGATTTCATGGTCCATGACATGTTTTTTCATGGCTGTGAATTTGGTAGGGCCCTATAAATGAGGACTGAAGCACAGCGACAGAGGACGTTTGCACTGCTGTTGCCTCTGCTATAGCTAAGCTGCAATAAGGGAGAATTCAGTCTTCTGGGCACCTCTTACCAGCATCTGCCCTTTAGAAAGCTAAATTATAAATGGTGGGCATACAGATGCAAGGTTTATGTACTGCACTGTTCAGAATGGTGCTTGGCATTTGACTGTCAGCTGTCACATTCATAGCACATAATGCCTAATGCTGTCTGTCATATCAGATATGTCAGAATGGGGAGACTTGGGTGATGATTTGGACAATCTGTGCAATTTATGAAATCTGTGTGAGATTATGAACTCTCTGAATGTGTTTCTTTACCAAGCTGCAAACTCCATTTTGAATATGGGAGCTAATTGCTGCCTTTGTTGTACTTCTACCTCCATGTTGGAGGCTTGCTGGTGGCAAAGGGATAACAATTGTCATTGAGTTGAGTGCTATTCTGTTGAAATGGAATAGCCCTAGACAATAGACTGGCTCCCAACAGGGGAACTGGTTTAGCAGGGGAGAGGTCAACTAACAAGGTCACTTGTTGGAACTGACCAGGAGGTCACCTGAGAGAGGGTCTGGAAGGTTATAAAAGGATAGGAGCTGACTTCTTTGGGGCTTGGCCATTTTTCAGCAGCTCAAGTTGAGAGGAGCTGCATGTAGGAGCCTGATGAGGTGGGGGAACCCTGCCTTCCTAATATAGAGGGACTCTCAAGGGAAGAGTAAGCTAGTGAATGTGCAAAGTGTGTGTGTGTGTTTATGTTACATCTTAGCATGTGCCTCCTGAGAGAGTCAAACGGTAAACCAGAATACTCAATCCTTCAGGTGAAGTTCTGGGAAAGGGTGTGCTTAAGAACGGGGAGTGGTGGAGAGCCTGAGGAGTCAGTACTGACTCGAAGGTCTGGGCAGCAGGGCCACATGGTCTAAAGCCTGAGGACGGGGTTCTAGATAGAGTGCCTAGGAACCTCAAGTCAGAGACCCTACACAGGGGCGGCAAGTTGTATGGGTTCCAGGAATATTCAGGGCCCGGGGGCCCGGCTCCACCAATGTTCAGAGCAGGGTCTCTCTTCTGACCCTGCCCGCCACCCCCGCACGCCTTCCCAGGAGCGTCCTCCAGTCCCTGCCTACCACCCCCATGCTCCTCCCCCTGGCCCTGCCTCAAACGTCCCTGCCTCAAGTGCAGGGGCGGCTCTAGATATTTTGCTGCCCCAAGCACGGCAGGCAGGCTGCCTTCGGCGGCTTGCCTGCAGGAGGTCCCCAGTCCTGTGGATTCGGCAGCACGTCTGCTGGAGGTCCGCTGAAGCCGCGGGACCAGCAGACCCTCTGCAGGCATGCCGTCGAAGGCAACCTGCTGCCGCCCTCGTGGCAACTGGCAGAGCACCGCCGTGGCTTGCCGCCCCCAGCACGTGCTTGGCGTGCTGGTGCCTGGAGCCGCCCCTGCTCAAGTGAGCAGCTGCCCCTTGCCGCTTCGCGCTGCGCTCCATCACCAGCTGCTGATGCCTACAACACAAGAGCGGCACCAACAACAGGCTGAAGCGGCTGCTGCACCTGTGGAGGAAGGAAGCCTGCACATGATTGGCAGCCCTCCCCTCCCCCGGCACCCACTGGGAGGTGATGGCGAGGGGGCTTCCAGGAGATGGAATCTGGACTTCACCTGAGCAGCTGCTGGGGCTCGGGTGAATGTCCAACTGTGTGAGCCACGCTCAGGGCTGTCCTTAGCCACAGGCAGAACAGGCAGCCACCTAGGGCACCACTAGGTCTGGAGGCACTGCTCTGCCGGGAGCCTGGACAGAGGGGAAGCAGTGGAGCATGTAAGAGCAGGGCTGCTGGGTCCTAGAGAGAGCTGAATACAGCACAGTCTGAGGGAGGGGATTGGCTGCTGGGGTCTCTGGGAAGGGGTAGGGGAAGGAACTCACCTGTGAGTGTGACTCTTTCCCCCGGCCTCAGGTGAGGCAGGCTTGGCGGCTCTGGCAGTATCCTTTGTTGTCCCCCAAAACATCCATTCTTCTCCCCCCTGCCCCACGGAGCACCCCTCTTTCTCCCTGCCCCCCATGGAGCACCTCTCCCCCCTCTCCTCTGTCAGGGTTGGGTGAGGTGCTGGTGGGGAGGGGAGGCTGGCTGGCTGGCTGCCTGCTGAGGAATGAAAGTGACTGGACTTTTGGACTTCAGAAAAGCAGACTTTGACTCCCTCAGTGAGCTGATGGGCAGGATCTCCTGGGAAAATAACATGAAGGGGAAAGGAGTCCAGGAGCTGGCTGTATTTTAAAGAATCCTTATTGAGGTTGCAGGAAAAAATCATCCCGGTGTGTAGGAAGAATAGTAAATATGACAGATGACCAGCTTGGCTTAACAGTGAAATCCTTGCTGATCTTAAGCACAAAAAAGAAACTTACGAGAAGTGGAAAATTGGACAAATGACCAGAGAGGAGTATAAAAATATTTGCTCAGGCATGCAGGAGTGAAATCAGGAAGGTCAAATCACACTTGGAGTTGCAGCTAGCAAGAGATGTTTAGAGTAACAAGAAGGGTTTCTTCAGGTATGTTAGCAACAAGAAGAAAGTCAAAGAAAGTGTGGGCCCCTTATTGAATGAGGGAGGCAACCTAGTGACAGAGGATGTGGAAAAAGCTAATGTACTCAATGCTTTTTTTGCCTCTGTCTTCACGAACAAGGTCAGCTCCCAGACTGCTGCACTGGGAGACGTATAGGGTGGCCCAGCCCTCTGTGCTGGAGAAAGCAGTGAGTTTGGGACTATTTTAGAAAACTGAAGAGCACTAGTACATGGTCCGTATGCTGCGCTGCCAGGTTCTAATGAGTTGGCAGTATGTGATTGCAGAGCATTGGCATATCTTTTTGAAAACTCAGGCGAAGGGGGAGGCGAATGACTGGAAAAGGCTACTATGTGTCCATTTTTAAAAAGGTAAGAAGTGAGGATCTGGGGAACTACAAAGCTGCTCCAGTCTCACTCAGTCCGTTGGAAAATTCATGGAGCAGGTCCCAAGGGAATCAATCTGACAGCCTTTAGCGAGAGGAATACAGGAACAGTTCAGCATGATTCACCAAGGCAAGTCTATGCCTGACTAACCCAATTTTCTTCTTGAGGAGGAAACTGCATCTGTGGTATAGGGGAAACGTGGATTTGTTATTCCTTGACTTTAACAACGTTTTTTGATCGGTCTTCACCAGTATTTCGTCAGCCAAGTTTTAAAGAAGAAGTTATGGCTGGATGATTGATATAAGAGTGAATAGAAAGCTGGCAACTAGATCGTCGATTAGCTCAATATGAGGTAGTAAATCAACTGGCTCCATGTCTAGTTTGGCAGCTGGTTTCTAGTGGGGTGCCCAAGTGTTCGGTCCTGGGGCCGGTTTGTTCAATATCTTTCATTTAATGTCTGGAGATGACATGGACTGCACTCTCAGGAAGTTGCAGATGACACTAACTGGAGGTGGTAGATACGCTGGAGGGTAGGTTATTGATACAGAGACCTAGACAAAATTAGGAGGACTGGTCCAAACGAAATCTGATGAAGTTCAACCAGGACACGTGCGAGTCCTTGCATGTGGACGGGAATCTCATTACTGGTTATGACTGGGATCGAATGGCTAGGAATCAGTTCTGCAGAAAGGACCTTAGGGGTTACATGGATGAGAAGCTGGTATCAGTCACAGGCGTTGCCCCCATTGCAAGAAGGCTAACGGCATTTTGGGCTGTATAAGTAGGGGGCATTGCCAGCAGATGCAGGGATGTGTTCATTTCCCCTTTATCGACATTGGTGAGGCCGTCATCTGAAATCTGTGTCCGTTTTGGGCCGCACACTACAAGGATGGTGGGAGGAAAACTGGAAGAGTTCCAGCATGAGTGCAACAAAAAGTTGACTTTATGAGGAGGAGGCTGAGGGGGAACTGGGATTGTTTAGTCATTCAGAAGAGAAGATCGAGGGGGGATTTGATAGCTGCTTATTAAACTACCTTTGAAAGGGGGTTGCAAAGAGGAATGGATCTAGACTGTTCTCAGTGGTACCTTCTGACAGACCAAGGAGTACTATGAGTCTCAAGTTTGGCAGTGGGGGGGAGCTTTTGTAGGTTGGAATTATTAGGAAACTTTCTTCACTAGGGAGGGTTGGTTAAGCACTGGAATGGGTTACTAGGGAGGTTGGGTGGATCTCCTTCCTTAGAGATTTTTTTAAGGTCACGCTTGACAAAAGCCCTGGCTGGGATGTTTAGTGGA
>NC_133769.1:167728418-167731202 GCF_003597395.2 Chelonoidis abingdonii | reverse complement strand
AGTTGGGGAGCACATCTCTCCCCCGGGCTGGGAGTGATCCATCTCATCTGGGGGAGCTGCGCAGGGCAGGATGAGCTGCTGTGGCTCCATGGGTGCTCTGTCCCTGAGATCAGATGCTGTGCTAACTTCACCATGGTACGTTGGGCTGGCAGTGGGGCCCATTGGCGTGTTATCAGACCTGAGGGTTTGCTGTTGCTGTTGCCACTCTGCACCCCAAGAAGTGGATTTTGGGGTCCTGCAATTTTCCACCTATCTCCTTCTCTACTGCAGCTGTTGGACCAGCAGGCTGAGAGGTAAGCCAAGCATGAAAGCAGTACTGTGTTGTCATTTAGATTGTCATTTAACAAATTTGTTCGCCAAAAATGCTTGCTAAAAATCCTGAATTCAATTTCAATATTTTAAAAAAAAAATCAATATCTTAGCCAAAAACAGAAAATTCAGTTGTTGACAGTTATTTGTGACAAGTTTGGTATGGGGAAGGGAGTGGGCCAGTTTTTATCAGAGAAACAAAAAATGTTGACTGACTTTCCTATAGCCCTGTTACTGCTAAATAGAGCCCTCCAACAACTGTAATATGCTCATCTCCTTAATAGTGTACAGAGCAGAGGCTGGCAACCTACGGCACGTGCCAAGGGTGGCAGGTGAGCTGATTTTTGATGGCATGCAGCGGCGGGCTGAGCAGCTCAGCCCACTGCTGCCCCAGGGTTCCAGCTGCTGCCCCATTGCCATCCTGGGTCCCGGCCACCAACCCCACTCAGCACCCACTGCTGGCCTGGGGACCCCCGAGGAACCCCAGGCTGGCAGCAGGCTGAGCAGGCTGGCGGCTGATACCCTGGCTGAACCACTCAACCCGCTGTCAGCCTGGGGTTCCATTCACTCAGCTGGTAGCGGGTCTGAGCGGGACTAAATTCAACCAAATAGGGAAACAAGAGCAACTAATGACAAAGTGCAAGAACCTAGAACAGTGGTCCCCAAACTTTTTCATCTGGTGGGTGCCAGACAAAGGACCATGGCGGCAGACAAGCATCCTCTGAAATGCCGCCGAAATTCGGCGGCATTTCGGCAGCAACGCCTCTGGATTATGATGCTTGTCAGCAGCAAGTGGCATCATCGAGAGGCATCACCGACGAAATGCCGCTGGATGCTGGTCTGCCGGCCAGTTCACAGGCGCGCTGAGAGGCCCCTGCGGTTGCCATGGCACCCGCGGGCACCGCGTTGGGGATCCCTGACCTAGAGAGCCTCCTGAAACACGACGATCATTTTCATTTAAATGGACTTGAACTGTACGAAGAATTGAGGATATTCTCAATGTTGCCACATGCAAAATTGATGATGGACATTGTACAGTTTATTCATACCGCAAACTTGTTGACATATATCCTAATGTGTACATTGCCACTCATATTCTACTGACAATTCCTGTAACAGTAGCATCAGGAGAAAGGAGTTTCTCAAAACTAAAGCTCATTAAAAACTATCTCCGCTCTACAATGAGTCAGGAACGCTTAACTGGTCTTGCTATTCTTGCAATCGAACAAGACACGACTTTGTCTTTGTCATACGATGACATTATTACTGATTTTGCAGCCAAACCAGATCTAAGCTATATTACGCTAGGACGTGTCCCATGACAGCTCCCCACATCTGCTTCCCAAAGCTTCAGAGTGGGGGAGGAACCTTTGACACCCCCTTTAAGGTATCAAGTGTCAGAGGCGTTAGCCGTTGTTAGTAGGATCTGTTAAAGCCAGCACAAGAGTCCTGTGCACCTATATAGGATATACTATTGAGCTGAGCTTTCGTGGTGAATACTCACTTGTCGGATGCTACCCACGAAAGCTCATGCTCCAATACGTCTGTTAGTCTATTAACGGTACTACAGGACTCTTTCTGTATTAAGTTATATAATTGGTTGTATACAGATAAAACAAAATATTAATGTATTGAAAGCCAAGTGCTGCCTTTGGACTTTCCACTTTTATTGTTGGGCCTTGTAATCGTAGCGTGCGCATGTAAGCTTCATTTTATCCCAGCAACAAATTCTTGATTTGTAATAGACCAAGTAATAATCAACAGATGGATAATTCTTAATATACCCAGAGAAAGTAGAAAGGGTAACTTCATCAGATTGACAACCTGGAGTCACACCCAGCTTTCTAAATAAGCTTATACAGAAGATCGAAGAGCCTGGCACAATCTACAAGCTAGAAAAGTAAGTTTTCGTAATCATGGCGTATCTAGATTTATTGGTTGGACAACAGTCGATAGACAAGCACTTTTGTGCTCAGTCTGCAAACTGTTCTGAAAAGAAATCTTACAATATTTTCTACGAAGGCTTAAACCAAGTTTATTTCATCCGACATTGCATGAAATTCGAGTATAGCAGCATTCAAGATGAAGAACACATATTACGTGGTTTTACATCACATGAAAATCCTCCGTGTCACAAGGAAGCGTTAAGGTATGCTGCGTCGTTTCTCACAATGTTTCTCCACTAATGTTGGCTCAGTTACAGAAAGAACCGCAATCAGCTAGGCTTACACTGCACAAATTTTTAACACTGTTCAGTCTCTGTTCACAATGGATAACATTAGGAGACATAACATAGAGAGTGATTTGTTCAAATTTTGATACAGCTGGCTTGTTTGCTCGGCAGCACGACTCAAATGAACTAGACAGTTGATCAGTCACACGAAATACTATGTGGCGTTGACAAAAGTTTTAACGAATAATCAAATGATGGAATGTGGACTGCTAGACAAATTGGTAAATCTCTCTCTTTTTTTT
>NC_133769.1:167682703-167728393 GCF_003597395.2 Chelonoidis abingdonii | reverse complement strand
CTACCACTGCACCATCCAGAAAATTCAGTGTCTGGAACACTCCTGTCCCCTCAAAACCTTCCCCTCCCTGGCAGGCCTTCGAGACGGGCTTTTCAGCAGTTCTGGTGAACACGCGATCCAACCGACTTGGATCTTACCACAATGAAGAATTTAACCATCCCGCCTTCTTCCCCCACATCCTGGTGAGTCCAGATCATCCCTGATCTTAAAACAAGGAAACAATTAATACAGGTTCTTAAAAGAAAGCTTTAAATTAAAGAAAGAAAGGGTAAAAGTTATCTCTGTAAAATCAGTGATGGAAATAATTACAGGTAATCAGATCATATAGGCCCAGAAGGAACCCTCTACTTAGTTAAAGTTACAAGCAAAAGAGGTAAAATCCTCTCAGCAAAAAGGAATATGCATTTACAAGTGAGACAACAAAAATAAGACTAACACACCTTCGCTGGCTATTTACTTATAAGTTTGAAACATGAGAGACTGATTCAGAAAGATTTGGAGAGGCCTGGGCTGATGCTTGTCCTCTTAGTTCCAAGAAGAACAACCCCAAAAACAAAAGAGCTACAAAAGACTTCCTCACACCAACGATTTGAAAGTATCTTGTCCCCATTGGTCCTGTCAGGGTAGCCAGTTCTCTGAGCTCTTAACCCGTTACCCATAAAAAGAGACATTAACCCTTAACTATGTTTTATACAGGTTAAAAGAATCAGTAGTGCTAAACGTGATCATAGAACCCACTGACTGCGGAATTTAAGTTGCAATGTTTTCCCTCAGTGAGGGCTCTGATGGGGCGGGGACAGGGTTCACCAGGCAGGACGGTGCTCAGGGTGGGGTGCAGTGGGTGCAGGCTCTAGGGGGGTGAGCTGGAGATGAGGAGCTTTGGGGTGCAGACAGGCAGGCCATCGAGGTCAGGGCCAGATAGGAGGGATCCCCCTTAGCCCTCTCCCTGCAGCAGCAATGATCTTCCGGGGGAGGTGTACCCTGCTTTCCCCGCAGCAGGACAACTCAACCTGCAACCCACTTCGTCAACTGCATGTGCCTCTCTAGGATCCCCTCAGGTCCACGAAGTCCGCTCACCCCCGTAAGTGGGGCAGGGTTGAGGGGCTGCATCAAGTGTGTCCTCCTCCCCTGCCTGCTGCCGCCTCACATTAGCCCACGTGGGTAGGAGCGGTGACTGTGGTTGTGGGGACACGGATGTCCACACGCTAACATCAAGCCCAGCCTGCTCAGTGTCTAAGGAAGCCCATTTGCTCCAGTCGGGTGCCTGGGTGGGGGTGGGGAGGGAGCGACCTTCACTTGTGGCTCTCCTCCCTGCTGCACGCCTACTCGCCCCTCACTAGCCTCACCGGGATCGGGCTGTCCGCCTTGACCCAGCATGGGGCAGGAGTGGCGGCTGCAGGTGGGGGTACCAGATCTAAGCTAGTAATTACGCTTAGAAGTGTCCATGCAGCTCCCCACATCTGTACCCTAAAGTTCAGAGTGGGGGAGGAACCTTGACAACACCCTTTAAGGTATCAAGTGTCAGAGGGGTAGCCGTGTTAGTATGGATCTGTAAAAGCAGCAAAGAGTCCTGTGGCACCTTATAGACTGATAGACGTATTGGAGCATGAGCTTTCGTGGGTGAATACTCACTTTGTCGGATGCACCCACGAAAGCTCATGCTCCAATACGTCTGTTAGTCTATAAGGTACTACAGGACTCTTTGCTGTCTTTAAGGTATATAATTGGTTGTATACAGATAAAACAAAATATAATGTATTGAAGCAGGCAAGTGCTGCTTGTGACTTTCCACTTTTATTTTGGCCCTTGTAATCTTGTGGTGCGCTGTAGCTTCATTTTATCCCAGCAACAAATTCTTGATTTGTAGGACCAGTAATAATCAACAATGGATAAATTCTTAATAAAGTTACCCAGAGAAAAAGAAGAAAAGGGTAATTCATCAAGTGACAACTGGAGTTCAACACCCAGCTTTCAAACTGAAGTTATACAGAAGAAAGATGCGGCAAATCTACAAGCTAAGAAAAGGAGTTTTCAGTAATCTTGGCTATCTAGATTTATGTGGTTGGAGTACAACAGCGTATTAGACAGCACTTTTTGCTCAGTCTGCAAAAGCTGTTCTGAAAAGAAGATCTTAACAATATTTTCTACGAAGGCTAAACCAATGTTTATTTCATCCGAATATTGATGAAATTGCGTATAGCAGCATTCAAGATTGAAGACACATATTACGTGGTTTTACATCACATGAAAAATCCTCCTGTCACAAGGAAGCGTTAATGTATGCTGCTCTGTTTCTGCACTAATGTTTCTGCACTAATGTTGGCCAGTTACAGAAAAGAACCGCAATCAGCTAGGATTACACTGCACAAAATTTTTAACAGTGTTCAGTATCTAGCTCAACAAGGAATAACATTATGGAGACATAATGAGAGTGATTCAAATTTGATACAGCTCTTGTTGCTACGCAGCACAGATTCAAAGGAACTGAGACAGTGACTCAGTCACACGAAATACTAGTGGCTGTGACAAAAGGTTATTAACGAAATAATCAAAATGATGGCAATGATGATGCTAAGACAAATTGGTAAAAAGATAAAGGCTTCTAAGTTATATGCCATTGTAATGGATGAGACTACTGGTCTGTCAAGAAAAGAACAAGTAAGTTTTTCTTTAAGGTTCTTTTCTAGTGAAGTCTAGGAGATTTTATGAGGCTTTTACTGGGTTTTACCAAACTGATGCAATAGATGCTGCTTCTCTGTTCAAAATTGTGGAAGATACACTTCTGAGGTGTGATTTGCACTTTTCTGATTGCCGAGGGCAGTGTTACAATGGAGCCAGTAATGTGTCCGGCAAATTTACTGGGGTCCAAGCCAGAGTGAAGGATCAAAAGCCGAGAGCAGAATTTGTGCACTGTGCTGCACGTTCCCTTCACCTTGCCATGCAGAATGCCCTGCATAATATGCCAGAATTTCATGATATGTTTTCAATGGTGAAAGATCTTATCAATGCCTTCTGGGAGTCACCAAAGCATATAGCAGCATTCAGAGAGTTTCAGAGTGAAGGGGAGCCTTCTTAACAACCATTGTGCCCAAAAAGATGGGCACTAAGGAACAGTAGCATTAAATCACAGCTCCACAACTAGGAGGGCAAGATGAACTGCCTAGATGAATTTAGTTACTTTTCAGATGAATTTGGCTCAAAATGTGGATTCTCAAAGCAACTTCAATCTTTTTCAATATACTTTACATTAACAGTTCTTGTGAAAGCCATGGGTCCTGTAGAAGAAGCTAATTCGAAAATTCAAAGCCCAAATGTGTCATTGGCAAGCGTTACGAAGAAAGTTGGCCTGTTGCAAGAGGTGTTGAGCAAGATGCGCATTGTCATACAATCACTCCTGGGAAACAGAGAAGGCAAGAAATCTTTATTTAGATGATCCTACGCTCCCGAGAAAACACAAGCCACTGAAATGGCATGACCACGGAAGCTTTCCTCATACCTTCAGTGATCCCAAAGAGTATTTTCATCAAATATATGTGTCAGGATCATTGATGCTTGCAAAGCTGCCATTGAACAGGGGTTTTCAACAGAAAGCTTTCCATTCGCAGGAAAATTGGAGATGCATATAACTGATGTAGCAAATGGCTTGAAACAGGACATTGTCCCACTAAGTGAAGTTTTCCATGGTGACATTAACACTGAGAGGCTCTCTCTTCATTTAGAAATGTTGAATGATATGTGCAGATCAAGAAATTGCCAGCTTAATTCAGTGAGCAAAGTGGAGCAATTTCTAAAACAAAACGAAGGCTTGAGTGACATGTTGTTAGAAGTTACAATTCTCCTGAAATTATTCTCCTGAAATTCCGACTACAACCTCTGAACGATCATTCAGTTGACTGAAAAATTATTTGCGAACAACAATGGGCCAAGAATGTCTAAATCACTAGGCATTTCTGCACATTCAGAACAACTCTACCTCTGAATTGGACATTGCAAGTCTCCTGGATGACTTCATTTCAAGAACCAAACAGTGAAAAGTGTTTGCTGCCTTGTAAAGAACATCGCAAAAGAAGGGGCTACATTTGTTTTAATTTTAGAAAGTATTTGCTTTTGAGCATTATTGATCCAAGAGTGCTTGATTATTTCCGTATTCAAAAAGAGTATTAATAAAGTTGATATTCTTAGTTAAATAATTTTTTCTTACAATATTGATATTGTGCAATATAGAAAAACTGTTAAACGCTCACTGTTTCCAGTCCATTTTTACATTACTTTTTAAAAATATATATTGGCTCACAAGGCAGGTGTGCAGGGTTGGGGGCAGGACTTGAACCTTTCTGGACACCACCAAAAATTATACAAACCTGCTGCCCCTGACCCTAGACTCTGCTCAGACTCCAGAAGCTTAAAACACCTAGGGATTCAATGGCTGGCTTCTCTCATAGCAGTCTGGCAAGCTACCAGCAGGAGGAGCCTGGCCAGATCTGCTGACATCTCATTTCTAGGGGCTGGTCTACACTACAGGGGAAAATCGATCTTAGATACGCAACTTCAGCTACGTGAATAACGTAGCTGAAGTCGAAGTATCTAAGATCGAATTACTCACCGTCCTCAAGGCACGGGATCGATGTCCGCGGCTCCCCCTGTCGATTCCGTTTGGGTTGGTGGAGTTCCGGAATCGATATAAGCGCGTTCGGGGATCGATATATCGCGTCTAGATGAGACGTGATATATCGATCCCCGAGCAATCAATTGCTACCCGCCGATATGGCGGGTAGTGAAGACGTAGCCTAAAGTAATTAAACAGGAGGATTGATTTACAAGGGACAAGGTTATAATGTGATAAACCAGCATTGAAACAGGGTCATTGTTATTTATACAGCTCCATAAAATGTCAGAGCACTTGACAAATGTGCCATGCAGATGGTCTCTGTCCCTCACCTCAGCATTTTGCATAATAGCCATTTATAGTCACCTTGGCACTGCCTGCACAGTGTCGCTTTAATCTTTGAAAAGGAGAGAAATAATCCACTTTGAGGAACCTATGCACTGAAACATGAATAGGAAAAAGCAATGTATTTATTAGTGTCTCTGTCGAGACTATCATTCTGCTGATCAAAAGTGTTTAAGTGATTTAGGATCCCAAATCCCATTTTTTAAATTGACTTAGGCACCTAGTGTAGCCTACATCTCATTGAAAGTGAATGGACTTTAGCTCCTAAGTCACTTAAGTGCCTTGAAAATGTTACCCACAGGCTCAAATTTTCAAAAGAGGCTATTAATGCTGAATGCCCAACATCAGGTGCCTAAATGCTGTGGATCCACAGCTCCCACTGGCTCCTTAGCCCTCCTGGAAATCAGGCTTGATGTGTCTGAATTTAAGCAGCCCAGAACAGTGGAAAGTTTCACTTGATCAAGAGATACTATACATAGAAACTGATATGAAACCAAAGTGAATATGTCCAATGGTCAGAGGAGGAAACTGGGAATCAGGGCCCCTAGGTTATATCCCCAGCTCTTACGCAGACTCATTGTATGGTTCTGGGAATGTGACTTTGTCACTCTTTAGGGGCTTAATTTATCTTTCTTAGAAGGTGTCATAAACAGATAGCTAAGGGTTAATGTTTCTTTTACCTGTAAAGGGTTAACAAAGGGAACCAAACACCTGGCCAGAGGACCAATCAGGAAACCGGATTTTTCAAAGCTCAGGGAGGGAAGTTTTGGATGTGTGTCCTTTGTCTCTCTCGCCTGTCTAGTCTCTCTTGG
This sequence comes from Chelonoidis abingdonii, assembly GCF_003597395.2. Classification (NCBI taxonomy): domain Eukaryota; kingdom Metazoa; phylum Chordata; order Testudines; family Testudinidae; genus Chelonoidis; species Chelonoidis abingdonii. The sequence goes on along the minus strand of NC_133769.1, from coordinate 167,722,630 downwards.
CTCTGAGAGGGATCTTTCTATCTTCAAGCTTCTAATCTTCTGTTTCCCAGTTGTAAGTACAGGGATAAAACAATATAGGTTTTTAAATTGTTTTTGTATTTACATGTGTGTAGTTGCTGGAATGTTTAAATTGTATTTCTTTTTGATTAAGGCTGTTCATTCATTTTTCTTTTAAGCAATTGATCCTGTATATTGTTACCTTGATACAGAGATAATTTTTATGTCTTTTTCTTTCTTTTTAGATAAAGCTTCTTTTTTAAGACCTGTTGGATTTTTTCCCCCAGAGTTAAAACTCGCCAGGAATTATGGGGAGGAAGGAAACAGGGGGGAAGGAAAATCTCGTTTGTGTCAGATGTGCAAAGCTTACCTTTGCCGCGGACTCGACTGAGGCGTGAAAAGAACTTGATCTCTCTGTTTTGCAATTCAGAAATTGAAATAGGGTGATTCTCCAGGGTCATCCAGGGAGGGGAAGCAGGGAGGAAATAAAGAGGAGACAAGGGGAGGGGGTTATTTCCCTTTGTTGTAGACTCGGGGCATCTGAGTCTTGGGGTCCCCCAGGGGAGATTTTGGGGAGACCAGAGTGAGACAGGCACGGTAATTCCTGTCTGGTGGCAGCGCTATCAGATCCAAGCTGGTAATTAAGCTTGGAGGGTTTATGCTAGGCACCCACATTTTGGACGCTAAGGTTCAGAATTGGGATTTATGCTTATGACAGAAGGATATTTGTCAGGCTTCCTTATTACTGTTTGGAAATGTGTTGTGAGACCCTTGGAGGAAAGTGCTACAGAAATGAAGTATTATTAATAAACTGATTCGACCAAGCATCTCTCTACACTGACTGTTCATCAGGGCATGCTTATTGGAGGTCAGTCTGGGGGAAATATTAAATCCCTCTCTGGAGATCTTTGAGCCTTTTGTCATTTTTGACTTGGAACCAGAACGCACTCTCAAATAAGGAACTTAAAGAAGGAACACAAAGAATAGAGCAGGAAGATGAAGATTGTGGGAATTCAGATCTGTAGTCTAAGGGGGTTGCATGCTTCCTCTCTGCTACAAAATGCAGAGGAGAGCAAAGCAAAAGCAAAGCAAAACCCTAACTACACAGGAGGTGGGGAAGGCAGGGCCTCTGCACCATTTCTCCTCCAGTCACAAGTAGATGCAGTAGGGGAGGCAAGAAACCATCCAAGATGCTCCACTGAGATCTGACAGGTCAAGATAAGAGCCTCACGTTGACCTCACATGCAGCCAAGTCATCATCCACCCTCAGGTGAAAGACATATCGATCATGACCATCTGAGAATGATTCTGGATGGCCGCCTTGAGGGCAAATCCTAGAACTGCTAACCTGATTCTCAGATATTTTGACAAAAGAAAAGAGGCACAAACAACATGCGCCCCAAAGGAAATGTATCATGTTACAGGACACTAGTATTTCAAGGGAAGTAGGCAATGAAGTAGCCAAGCCTCAGTATACCTCACTTGTCAACTAGAGCAGCAGAATCTGAGCTGAAGAAACTTGATCAGGGTAAGCAGGAAAGAGAGATATTGGATATGAACTCCTTAGATATAAGCAAAGAGAAAACTTGCTTTCTGAGATATTTCAGGGCCATTGGGTTCAATTATCCTTGTGTCGGCATTTGCAAACAGAGTGAACATAGGATGTGAAATTCCAATACTGGTGGGAGTGGAGAGTTCTGATTTAGAAACATTTTAGAATCGTTTCACACAAGGTGTAAGGTGAGAGGGAAAATCAGGCCCATGATATTCAGACCTAAATCTTTAGACCTAAGAATAGGGATCTTAAAAACACACCCGCTATATGAATAAGAATGATAGCCTAAGCTGCCACCTTATTTGCACTATGCCTGCCTCCTGAATAGTGTGGGTACTGAGGGGGCATAGCTGAGGATCAGCACCAAAATCTCTTGTGCTCTCTTTAACTGATCCCACAGGCACCATTTTACAAGTCAGTTCTAATGAGCTCCAGCAAATGGAAGGGTTTGGCTTTGTTTTTATGAGGAAGTTAGAGCTTGTTTTCCCACTACACCCTTTCATGCTGGTGTGACTCTATTGACTTCAATGGAGTCACAACAGGGGAAAACTGGTGTTTACTAGAGTGGAGACTGTGGTCCATACTCTTTTCACCAGGCCTCTTAACTTATTGTTGTCAGCTGAGCTTTTCTGGATATAGTTTGACCTCCGTGTGTGTGCATGTGTTTTATAATAGAATATAATTAATTTTAGTCACGGAGGTCACGGCAGTCACGGATTCTGTGACTTTACCAGACCTCCATGACTTCTACGGCTTCAGGAGGAGGAGGCGAGACTGTGCGCCCCTGCCCTGCAACTGGGGCTGGGTGGAACCAGGACCCTGCCAGCCCCAGCCCTGCTGCTTCCTCCAGGGGGCTGCAGCCGAGGCCAGGGGCTGCAGGTGAGACTATACGCTCCAGCCTCGCCTCTTCCAGGGCTTGCCAGGGCTGCAGCTGGGGTCATGCACCCCCTTGTGGCTTCCCAGGGCCACACACCCCTCTCATGCCTGGGGCTTGGCAGGCACTGCAGCAGGGGCCACGCACCTCTGTCCCATATCTGGACCATTTCTGAAGCAGGGGTTATGAGCCCCCTGTGGCTGCACCCCCTGCTGCGGCCACTGGTGTCGGAGCTATAAGTCCCCCCCCGCTCCATGGGACTCCATTCCTCCCCCTACCTAGCCCTGCCCCCGGTTATTTGATGTAAAGTAACAGACAACTCACAGGTTCTGTGAATTTTTGTTCATTGCCCTGATCTGTTCCTGACTTTTACTAAAAATAACTGTGAAAATATCTTAGCCTTAAATATAATATACACACAAGTATCTATAAAAGAGAAGCAAGAGACAAGGAAGCAGCCAACAAGCCAAGCGGATAGTAACAGAAGTGCTGGTAAAGCTGCCCTGAAAGAGAGTGGAGAGAGAGCTTTTGGGGGCACAGAGGCTGTCTGAAAAGGCAAAACCAGAACTGTGAGCACAGAAATTGTTGCCTGCTGTTTGATTCCTGCTGTGTTCAGGAAAACAGGACACTATGTATAATCTAGAACAACGTACAATATCCCAAATTCGGGTCAAAAGGGGCAATGTTATTCTAGCCAGGTTTGCTCAGCATAATGCCATCTGGTCCAGGGCTATCCTCAGCCCCTGGAACCCTCACCACAAGGTTATGAAAGCTACAACAGTCCCTGCTTCTCTTGCAGAGCCCTGGGATTAACCCTGCACCTGTGTTAATCCTCCACTCTGCTATTTGAGTGTGCCAAGCCTGACAAGCTCCAGAGTACATTTAATCAGATTCCTGTACCTTTCAGCTACTTGTTGTTTGAAGAGTAGAATATTATCAGCTTGAATTAATAAGTTCCCTTGAAAAATGCATCAGATTGCATGAGAAGCTACAGTTGTGTGTTGTGTCGGTCAATAGATTATTAGTGCTGATTGTATCTTGGCATTCAAAATATGTCATCTGATTAATAGTTACGTAAAGTTACTGGAAGCAGTTACGAGTAGCAGTTACTGGAATCCATGCCTGCAATGCGATTACATAATACTTACAACTTGCTGCACTTGTTGGACGTGTTCTGTAATCTGTCCCGCCTCCATCCAAGCCTACAACATATTACACTTCAAAAACAAGTCAGCAAGAGCTTCTTTAGCACAGTTTCTAACTGTGCTTGTCAATATCTTGGAAATATGGAAATACAGAAAGATGGAAAAATATATATTACAAAACAGTATTAAGAAATCCTCAGTTCAGAATGATTTATAACTGGAGTAATATCCTGACACAGCACCATGGATCAAAACATCTTTGACATAAGGAAGCACATAAATATATAGAGCTGGGCCTGGGTTGAAAACTTCCAATACTGTTACTGTTTACTGTTGAAGTCAGAAGCCTGGTCAGATCTGGAGCTCTGACTTGATCCAAGAGAGGTTAGCCTGGTTTAATGGATAGGGTTCTCCACTAGGACGGAAGATACTTGGTTTCAATTCTTGGCTCGGACCAGATTTCCTGTGCGATTCTGGGCAAATCATTACCCTATGTTTCAGTTTCCTGTCTGTAAAATGGGGATGATACTTCCCTATTTTTGGTTGTGAGGCACTATGGTGATGAGGGAACACAAGTCGATAGAGAGGTAAAGAGAAGGACCAGTGGCAGAATTCTGACTCAGTTTGGATTTCGAACTTTTCTAAAATACCCAGCTCTGTAAATGAGTTCACAATACCTCCAACAAGCAATGGCAACAAGCTGATCTAACCAAGGGATTTCCAGTGACACTGGTCATCTGTAACATTTAAACTATATTTACTATTAAAACCTGGATAAGTAAAAAACCAAACAAACAGACTGACCTTTTTTCTCCTGTCCTGTCTCTTGTTTCCAGCTTTTTCTCTAGTTTCCTGTATTAACAAAATAAAAGTTTCTGCTACAGAAGCAAGAAAATAGCTTTATCCCAGTTCTTTTGCTCTGATCTTCACCTGAATGCCTGTCTGGCTCCCCCAGTAGAGGGCTACTCTCCTTTCCTTAGCAGCAGACCTTTTTAACATTCATTTGTTGGAGTGGAGGGGGAAAGCAGAATAAGAATAAGTGGTATAATATTTTTAATTCAACATTTTAAATCACAGAGAAAACAGAAGATCCCCCTCCCACCATATCTGGATCTGTGGACCAGATTTTCAAGCACTTAGTACACACACATGTAGCCAGATGTTCAAAAAAGCTCAGCACCCACCATGCATCCAATGTGCTGAGGTCTTAGGCGTAGGTGCTGGAACTAGGAATATGGGTGCTGCTGCCATACCTCCTGGCCTGAAGTGGTTCCCATCATATACAGGCTTGACAATTTGGTTCAATAGCTCTCAGCATCCCCACTATATACATTGTTCCAGCCCCCCTGCGCTTAGGGGGAAAAAATCTAGCTGTTTCTTTAGGTGCCTAAATGAAAACTGGGGAAAATTTGGAAGTTTGGAAAATCTGGCCCCAATGTGAGTGCTAAACACTTGAAAAATCTTGTCCTCATCATCTTAACATCTCAGCCCCATGCATGTAAGGAGCTCCTAGATCACCTGGAAGCCACTACAGTGAGCAGCCAGTGTTGCTTATAAGGAAAAGCAAAGGATTCTTAACTGGAAATTATGTCTGGCTGAGCAGACTATAAAGTCTCTGGTTCTGACCCCAGAAGATCAGCTGGGCCTAAATTTTCAAAAGTGACTGATGATTTTGGGTGCCTAATTTGAAACACCTTAAAAGGACCTGGTTTTCAAAGAGCGGGTGCTCAGCATTTTCTGGAAAAAAATAATCAGTTCCCTTTAATGTGTTTCAGGTTGGGCCCCCAACAACTGATGAGCCCCCAAATCACTAGTCACTTTGAAAATGTAGGCCCTCAGTTCTGCTCCCTAGACAGACCATCCCCCACTCCTCACACATAAAGACTGACGGCTGCCAAGGAGCAGTGAGAGTGCACCAGTTCCCTAGTTGTAGCCTACACTGAACAACAGCAAATGAAGTGATTCAATAGCAATAAATAGCATTCCCAATCCTAACCACATCGAGATGCAATTCCTCTTGGATGCAGTATTACAGCCATAGAAACATCACTCTCTCTTCCAGCAGTGGAAGAGGCCTAAGGAAATCAGTAGGGGCCCATGGAAATTTCATTGTGTTCTTTAGAAATTACTCTTAAAACCCACAGACTTTAGCAGAGATGAGATCCTGTCTACACTTTTTTTTTTAAACCATCTCACAGAGTTCTATTATCAGGGATAGAATTCTCCATTTAAACTGACCAGAATGCTTCCAAAAAAAAGTGTAGAGAGACTTTAGTTGGCTATTAAATTCAATTAGGTTTTTGCATATGGACCTTCACCCTACATTGTAATGGCTGCCCCTTACAGGCTACCTTATGGATAATCCTGGGCAGCTCGTGCATCCCAATTCGAACCGAAACCGAAACCCCAATTCTGCAAGGTTCTGAGTACCCAACAGAGGCAACGGAGTTGAAGCACTCAGCACCTCATAGGAGTTGCTCAGCATCTGTCAGGATCAGGCTTCTACTAGTTTGCAGCTGCCATGATCTTAACATGATTTTTTTTGGCTGTACATATTGTAAAATTGTCTCACCAGGCATTTATGTAATCTGTGGTGGTGATTTATTACAAGTGTGATGACATATATTGATCCATAAATCATGCAGAATCATATACCCCGAAGTTAATTAACAACTCAGTTTAATTGCAGGTTTCAAGATTTCTGAACTTTACCCCTTGATTTGAATCCCAATAATTTTCATGTTTCCTTTTTTTAAAAGGTGCCAGAACTATTAATTCATGTTGTTCATTTAAAAAAAAACCACACACAGAGAGCAAGGAAATAAGGTCCCAATCCTACAGTTTGCACAGTGGATTGCTGTACCTACATGGAACCTTACTGAAGAGAACGTAGCATGCTGTAAATTACTGGATCAGAGCCTAATTTAACATCGTATGTCAAACCTGGTGCTAACCTAGCAGGAGTACCTGATGTCAAAATAATGGAAAAATAGAATATTAGAGGCAATATGAGAAGTACCAGGTTTACCGTGGTGCCAGTGGTGCCAGGCCCAGAGTCAGAAAAGGCCACGGCCAGCTCTGTTCCCAGGCTGGCTGAATCAGCCAGGAAAGCGGCCCCCGCCCCTGCTCTCCCCTGCCTCTTCCCACTCTTGCTCTGCCTCAGCCCCACCCCCACTCCATCCCTTCCCCTGAACTATGTCCTGGCTTGGGGACTGCAGCAGGGGTCAAGCCCGCACTACAATCATCGGGCAGCTGGCAGTGGAGCGACCCAGCCCCAACCCACTCCACTCCGCTGGCTCATGCTGTGGGGTGGTTTCCCCTTTGCTCCTCAAGCCTGGAGAGGAGATGGAGCAGTGAAGAAGGGGCATGGGATGGGGAAGAAAAGGGTACAGAGGCAGTGGGGGTGGGGGTAAAGAGACAGTGGGGAAGGAAGGGGTGGGATGAGGAGGAGATGAAGCAGCAGAAAGGGGCATGGGATAGGGAAGAGAAGGGGACAGGGGAAGTGGGGGTGGCGGTAAAGAGATAGTGGAGAAGGAAGGGGGTGGGATGGGGAAGAGAAGGGATGGGGGAAGCAGGAGCAGGAAGGAAGCTGGAACCCAGCATGTGGCATCCTATTGGCAGAAGCTAGGGCTCCCCTGTTAAGCAGGCCCATCGAACCCTCACTCTGACAAGCCTCACCTCCCGTGCATCTGTACCACCTCGGTGAGCCCCCCCGGACACCCTCCCCACTGAGCCCCAACCACCTGCACCTGGACCTCATCCAAAGGAACCCCACCTCCCCTGCACCTAGACCCCCCATGATGAGCCCCAAACACCTTCACCTGGATCCCTGCAGAGCCCCATTGCCCCTGCACTTGGAACCCACCAATGAGCTTCTGTGCATCCAGATCTCCCACTGAGCCACCCACACCCAGATTGCCCCACAGAGAGCTCTCTTACCACCCTACCCCACCCCGGATCCCCTCACACTAAGTCCCTCTGCACTCAGATCCTGCTGCCCGGCTGAGCCTGCTCACCCGCACCTGACACAAGGGGGCAGGGCTCCACGGTGTTTATGGGGCAGGCCTGGCCCTTGCACTGTGTCAGGGTCTAGTGCAGCCCCACTGCTGAGTCCCTGTCCCTGGAAGGGATGGGGTGGGGGAGGCTGCAGGACAATCTCCCACCTCCATGCAGCCAGTGGCCTGTGCTCCCCACTGCCATGTCGGAGCCTCCATATTTATTTATTGACAAATAAAATGTGCAGAATTTTAAAATACTGTGTGCAGAATTTTTAATTTTTTGGTGCAGAATCCCCTCAGGAATATGGGGTGCTGTGCAGCTGTGATGGTGAGACTGTGAGGAAGGTCTATGGGTGGGGGATGCTGGGGGAGTGGTGTGGTGTGCAGGGTGCTGTGCAGTTGTGGTGGGAGGCCAGCGGGGGAGGTCTCTGGGAGGAATGGGGGCTGGGCATAGAGATCTGTGGTGGAGGTCTCTGGGTGAGGGGATGCTGAGCCTAAGGGTGGGGCACTGGGCGGGGGGCAGTGTGAGGTGGGCCTGCCCTCAAGGGGAAGGGGCATGCTGGCAGCACAGGGCTGGGCAGGCCAGTGTGTGCCTGGTAGCTGCAGGTTTGTAAACAGAGCCCTCCTGCTCGGCTGTGCAGAGCGGGGCTGCTCCCGCTGCGCTGTGCCTCATTGCCCCCAGCCTGCCCTTCACTCTGGAGACTGATCATCCCGCCCCCCTGCACCTTGCCCCATGGGGGCCCACACATATGTTTGGCACTGGGCCCACAAAAAGTTAATCGGGCCCTGATTGGGAGAAGGAAAACCTTCCCAACTTTTAAACCATCTATAAGGTTTTTGAACTGTGAATTCATTTTGGCTTGTGTTATTTTAATTCTGATCAGCCCGTTCTTAATGCAGATTAAAAAAAAATTAAAAATCATAAGGTGTCATGACATCCCTCGGACTTGTAAACCTGATTCATCACCCATTTTCATACCAGTATAACTTGGGTGAATTTCATCCAGAAAGGGCAGTACGAACCCTGATATTAAATGGGAGGGGGGTTGGTTTTGCTTTGTTTTATTTTTACCATGGATCTGTATCCCTGTTTCTATGATATATTTCTTATCTCAGTAACACAGATAGTCCTCCCTCTTTCCTTTCATACTAGATAAATTGGGGCTTTAGGCCAAGATTTTTCAAGGATGACTAGTGATTTTGGGGGCCCATCTAGGCACATTTAAAAGGGCCCTGATTTTCAGGAAGTGCTGGACACCTGACTTCTAAAAATCACCCCCTTTAAAGAGATCTCAAAGACCCAAATATCACTCAAATACTCAAATACCCAAAAATCCTTTGGTTTGCAACATCAATTTACAATAAAAACCCAGAATGCTGCACTTCTATTTTTAGGTTTTCTTATTTGGTTTAATAAGAAAACTGAAAATTGATTTAAAGGTCTCTCAGGAGTAATTGTTGTGTCATGTTCCTGAAAAACAAGTCAGTTTCAGTTTTCTGCTCAGTCTCTGTTTACAATAGGTGTTACTACAAACTATTAGTTGGAACACCTTGAGCTTCCCCATCTGTGAAATGCCTTCTATCCACATAAACCATCATAGCAAGGATTTTGCAAATGCTGGTTGTACAACTTCTATGACAAGCCTTTTAGCTCAGTTCCAGCTCAACTAGGGTGACACAGGCACAAGAACCAGAGCAGACAGTCAGCTCCAAGCATTGCAGCTTCATCGCTGCAGCTGGCCCTCTTAACTTAACACCACCTCATTATGGTTGCCCAAAAGAGGCTGCTCCCAGAAGTGCTAGACCCTACCACATATTCAGGAGTCCCATCTCGGTTGCAAGGCAACTGTGTTTGGATGTGCCCAAACAGTTGTCGTAAGAACGGACTAAACCATGGCAAGGAAATGCAAGACAAACAAACTTGTACTGCAGTTAGTGACCCTGCAAAGGTTCCTCAATCCATAATAGCCATCCATATTTTGGAGTACAGCCTAGCAAACCAAAACTACATATGTGCTGCCAAATGGCTATGGAGATGAGAAGAAGCATAACACAAACAACAGTCATGTTGAACTTAAAAGACTGGACTGTTTCAGCAGTTTAAACAAGCAGCAAAAACAAACCTGACTAAAGGTGGGAAAGCACAGTACAGACAAACAATAACCGCTCAACTGTTTTCAGACGTATTATAGATTGCTTTGGTTTTCATCTGAGGCCTTATTTGTAGGAATGATATGAAAGTTTCTGTTCAGGCAAGAAAATGGCAGAAAGCTTACACTTAAAGAGGAGAAAATCTGGGACACTCCAATTTACTAGCTTGAGCACCAAGTTCCCCTCTTATCCTGTGGCAAACCTGGCATACCAGGTTGCTATTTGTGTACATTTGCATTGAAACAAAAACACTTGCTCATAACTACAGCAAAGCACCACCTGGCACACAGATTTATATTAAGCTGAAATTTGCTGGAAAAGTTTATGCTGAAACCCAAAAAACATATTGGCTGAAATCTGCAAAGCTGCCTATGGGATTTGGCTGCCCAGCTCCCATTAATTTTAATTGCTGTCAGCCAGCCCAGTCCTTTATATGGCTTTGAAAGAATCGGCTAATGAGTTGAAGTGTTGATAGCACAGCTCAGTATTCAATTGGCTTTCTTTGAAACGCAGACCTTGGCCTCATTTTGCACTGCATTGCATCTCATGTACACATTTGCTTTCAGGGGCTGTAAAATGCTATCATTCTGGTAGTGTTTACACCCACTTTGCATAAGTGTAAGTGCTACATAGGGTGCAAGATGATGGAGAAGTGGGTCCCTTGGGGCTTGTATTCACTTCAAAGTTAACTCCATTATAACTTGAGTATTGCCCCTCACTCAAGTCCCCTGCACTCACACACACACAATTAACTCAAGTGTGGTGGTGCACTTAACATAAGTTGGCTGGCCCATCACTGGATACAGCCAACTAAAAATCAAATGAGCACAACTCGTCAATTGATAACACAACCAACTGTAATATGAATGCAGGCTAGCATCACTCAAATACTGCTAGTCCTCCAATGCCTTCCCAGTTCCCACAATTCCCCCTGATAGACAAGTTTTCTCACAGTTCAGTGGGAAAGAATTCAGAGTGCAGATCAGCATACTGCAGTAACAAGGAGGTCTCAAGAGCAAATGCACATACGAGTGAGCGCAGCGTGAGTGCGGACACAGCTGCTTGAATGGTGTTTCACAGTGTGTCTGCTCTCGAAATCAGCACACTCAAGAGGAGTCTCTCTACTATAGATAATTTGAACTAACTCTGCAGTAAGAAGAACGAGAAGTACTTGTGGCACCTTAGAGACTAACAAATTTATTTGGGCATAAGCTTTTGTGAGCTAAAACCCACTTCATCAGATGCCCACAAAAGCTTATGCCAAAATAAATTTGTTAGTCTCTAAGGTGTCACAAGTACTCCTCGTTCTTTTTGCTGATACAGACTAACACGGCTACCACTCTAACTCTGCAGTGAAAACACACACACACACACACACTAGGGCTAATCTCTCCCTGGGACAGTTTTAAAAAAATACCTAACACTTGCTGCAATCTGGTACATTCCAGAAATAAGCTAGTTTCTCCTCACCAGCATTTTTTGAACTCCAGGGCACTGGCCAGGAAAAATTAGCAGTACCAGATAGCAAATGAATTTCCATTAGAGGGAGAGAAGGCCCTCCAGACTTCCCTTTAGCTTGGTGGTGGAATTTTAAGGTTCATGATGAGAAACTCCTATAGCACATCACAGGTCAAACCAACCTTCCCACTCAAATGTTTACTACAGACAAAAAGAAAATCAATGTGCTATGATTTAGGGAGACATGAACAACACAATGTACTGGGCTGGGAGTCAGGACTCATGAGTACAGTGATTTCCCTACACACCCCCGGGGGGCTGTACACCCGCCTTGAATTTCCCCAACCCCGCCCCCAAGTTTTTTGAACTAGTTACATGCCAAACCTGGTGGCTGAACTTTGCAACTTTGTCCTCACCCACAACTATTTCACATTTGGGGACAATATATACCTTCAAGTCAGCGGCACTGCTTTGGGTACCCACATGGCCCCACAGTATGCCAACATTTTTATGGTTGACTTAGAACAACGCTTCCTTAGCTCTCGTCCCCTAACGCCCCTACTCTACCTGTGCTACATTGATGACATCATCATCATCTGGACCCATGGAAAAGAAGCCCTTGAGGAATTCCACCATGATTTTAACAGTTTCCATCCCACCATCAACCTCAGCCTAGACCAATCCACATAAGCGGTCCATTTTCTTGACACTACTGTGCTAATAAGCGATGGTCACATAAACACCACCCTATGCCAGAAACCTATTGACCGCTATACTTACCTACATGCCTCCAGCTTCCATCCAGGACATACCACATGACCCATTGTCTACAGCCAAGCGCTAAGATTCAACCGCATTTGCTCCAATCCCTCAGACAAAGACAAACACCTACAAGATCTCTATTAAGCATTCTTAAAACATTCTAAAAATACCCACCTGCTGAAGTGAAAAAACAGATTGACAGAGCCAGAAGAGTACCCAGAAGTCACCTACTACAAGACAGGCCCAACAAAGAAAATAACAGAACGCCACTAGCCATCACCTTCAGCCCCCAACTAAACCTCTCCAGCGCATCATCAAAGATCTACAACCTATCCTGAAAGAGATGATCCTCACTCACAGATCTTGGGAGACAGGCCAGTCCTCGCTTACAGACAGCCCCCCAACCTGAAGCAAATACTCACCAGCAACCACACACACAGAACAAAAACCTACTAACCCAGGAACCTATCCTTGCAACAAGCCCGATGCCAACTCTGTCCACATATCTATTCAAGTGACACCATCATAGGACCTAATCACATCAGCCACACCATCAGGGGCTCGTTCACCTGCACATCTACCAATGTGATATATGCCATCATGTGCCAGCAATGCCCTCTGCCATGTACATTGGCCAAACCGGACAGTCTCTATGCAAAAGAATAAATGGACACAAATCTGACATCAGGAATCATAACATTCAAAAACCAGTAGGAGACACTTCAACCTCTCTGGCCATTCAGTAACAGATTTAAAGGTGGCAATTTTGCAACAGAAAAGCTTCAAAAACAGACTCCAACGAGAAACTGCTGAACTTGAATTAATATGCAAACTAGATACATCAATTTAGGCTTGAATAGAGACTGGAATGGCTGAGCATTACACACATTGAATCTATTTCCCCATGTTAAGTATCCTCACACCCTTCTTGTCAAACTGTCTGAAATGGGCTATCTTGATTATCACTACAAAAGTTTTTTTCTCCTGCTGACAATAGCTCATCTTAATTAATTAGCCTCTTAGAGTTGGTTGGGCCAACTCCACCTTTTCATGTTCTCTGTATGTATATATATATCTCCTCACTATATGTTCCATTCTATGCATCCAATGAAGTGGGCCCACGAAAGCTTATGCTCAAATACATTTGTTAGTCTCTAAGGTGCCACAAGTACTCCTGTTCTTTTAAAAAAGCAAACAGAATGTTGGGAATCATTGACTGCCGCTGCACATTGAGTGGATGTTTTCAGAGACCTATCCATAATGACTCCAAGATCTCTTTCTTGAGTGTTAACAGCTAATTCAGACTCCTTCATTTTGTATGTATAGTTGAGATTGTTTTCCAATGTGCATTACTTTGCATTTATCAACACTGAATTTCACCTGCCATTTTTGTTGCCCAGTCACTCAGTTTTATGAGATCCCTTTGTCGCCCTTCGCAGTCTGCCTGGGACTTAACTATCTTGAATAGTTTTGTATCATCTGCAAATTTTGCTACCTCACTGTTTACCCCTTTTTCCAGATCACTTATGAGTATGTTGAACAGTAATGGTCCTAGCACCAATCCCTCAGGGATACCACTATTTATCTCTCTTCATTCTGAAAACTCATAATTTATTCCTATCCTTTGTTTCCCATCTTTTAACCAGTTACTGATCTATGAGAGGACTTCCCTCTTATCCCATGATGGCTTACTTTTCAAAAGTCAATTTAAATTACTCTTTTTTAATTTATATTTTTTAAAAAATCTAGACCTGTTATGCATTTTGGTGTAACTTGCATTATTCTTATGTTAAATTTGCATTATCCTAACAAAACATTTACTTATTCATATCTCTTTTATATATCTCATTGGTCCTGACACCCCCCCCCGTAAATTCGAACACTCCCCCTAATTTCAATTCCTGAGGAAACCACTGCATGAGTACCAACTGGGGATTTGCAACTGACCTGCAGTGTGACCTTGGACATCACATCACCCCCTTCTGCCTTTGCTTCTACTCCCATCCTTTGTGATATGTATTTGTATCAGTTGTTAGGATCAGGCTTTTTCTTCACTAGGGAATAAGGTGTGTTAACTCAGATCCCCCTACACAAGTTTTCTTACAGCTCAAGACTCACAGGATCCAAGAGCAAGGTTCACTGACTTCAATGGAGCTATGCTCATTTATGCCAGTTGAAGATCCGGCCCAGAGTGCTCTAAACTATGAGCTTCCCCAAGAAGAATCAGCCACAACGGATGGATCTTCCCCTTTCCTCCAGAATACAGGGGCTCAAGATGGAAAGCTGGAGGAGATCTGTGAAACAGCAGCCTCTATCCTGACCTCCAATTCAGCACCATCATCGGCAGAGCCCAATCAAATGTTAACTGGGCCCTACTGGAGGTGTTTTTAACTCTGCATCTTATGGCTTTCTCATCTCACAGCTTTAATGCTGGTTTGGGTGTTTTCATGCTGTGAAGACATGGCCATGTGTAGCTTTCATATGAGTTAGCAAGTCAAGTTAAAGTCTGGGAGGGGACCTAACCTTTAACTCTAGCTGGTAACTCACATGAGAACTACAGATTGCCTTGTCATCTCTAGGATTTTACCTTTAGTTAAGAACACATGTTTTTCCCTAGTGAAGACAACGCCTTAAATCCTAAATAGCTTTGTTTTTAAAAAAAACTTTGTCTCATAAAGGATATAAAATAATAATAACCTAGAGTAGCACATATCATCTCTGTTTGCTGCTGCGACCGCCCCTAGAGGAGCAGGCAAATAATAGAAGCAGCTCAAGTTAATAAACAAACACTACTTTCAAAACCTCCCCAGTAAAATTAATTAAATTGTGGTTTAGAGAAACAAGGAAGTTAAACTCAAAGACACTGTAATGTTGGCTTGTGTGATTCAGAAAGAAACAGAAAAGTTACACGTAAAAGCTATGCATTATTATTATCAATAAATGGAGAAGAGAGATATCCATATCCAATCCATGAGCCACAGAAACGATCTGTGGATATCCTCATCTTCATCCACATATGTGGCTATCTGTGTATATAAAGCGGATTTGCAGGGCTCTACACATATAGTGTTGACCTAACTCTGCTCCCTTTGACATCAAGGGAGTTTTTTAGCACTGACTTACCAATGACCGGAGTAATTACTTCAGTAGGAACAGAGTTAAGCCAATGCTGAGCACTTCTGAAAGTCCCAACCCAGTGTTCAAGGTCCTGATTTCACTTCCTCTGGATATCTTCCTATTGACTTCAGTTAGACTTGAGTCAGGTCCTCATGTTCTTATGTCTTAACACAGTCTCAAGCAGAGATGACCCATGCCTGTAGATAGTGGTGGGGGCAGAGTGAGGGCAGCTGGCTTCAGCAGTATTACTAAGCCTTCTCAGTCCATGTGAGCATGCTCAGTATAAACCAATCAGCAAATCTGGGGGGCACATGACCTCACATGTCCCCTCCCCACATTGCCTCTGGTCTCAAGATTTCTGGGGATCATGATTTTTGAATACTTGAAGTTGGCAATATTGAGGAATGGCTGTGACAGTGTTACTGGAAATGTACTTGCCACTAAGATACCCATATATAAAACGGGCATGAATTCAATTGGGGTGTCTAGATGCCTGTTGAAAAAAAGAGGCCCTGATTCTGTTATCAGTTGCTGCATTGGGACTGCAAAGTCAGCTTCTCCAGCCCCCCTGAAGTACAGGAGGGTAGGCAGCATAACACTGGCATGATAGCCCTATGCTGCTCCTACTCCTCACCACCTCTGGTATAGGGGCATTGCAGGAATAGGCATAGGCAGGTTGGGGAAGGCAGGAGTTGAGGCCAGAGTATATGGTGCCGCAGCTATTGTAGCGTAGCAAAGCAGCCAATCAGGGAGCACCCAAGATGCTGTAAAATCAGATGAGCTATAGTTTAACATTTGTAGAAGTAAACATCTTTCTAGGATGATGTGCAGATGTGAATGATGACATGTTATATGCTTTCAGTTTTATAAACTTATACAAAAGTTTACAAAATGTATAAAAAGTGTAAATTTTAAAAAGGTACAGAAAAATCTTAACTTTAAATAAACCAAAAAGTATTGTATTTTTTTACATTGGGCTCTAAATGGGATTGGGCTCTAAATGACCATCCAGGAGGCCGAACTCCAATCCTGTGTCTCCTGAGTTGTTGTTATTCAGGGCCCAGGCTCAGACCAGTAGATCATATCCCTCTAGTATTGCTGGCTCTGCCCATGGAATAAGTCATAACAACAGAACATTCCCTGTTATCCAAGTATAACTCCTTTTTTAAAGCCTCAAACATTCCAACAGAGTTACCATGTGCGGGAGCATGTATGCCCCAGCCCTTTCTTTTCAGAGGAGTGAACCATCTACCGTATGAGAAGTAAAATACACTGAACAGCTCACCAGAACTCTGAAACAGACCTCAATTATACACCGAAGGGTTTCAGAGGTGCTCATCCATCCCCAAGTCTCCTGTCTAAACCTCCAGACTGCTGAAGCAATGGCCCCTTTCAAGTTCTGCAGGAAAGCTGTGTACACAGAAAAATGACACGTATTTCCAGGAGGCTGTCCAGGTGCGGAGAAATGCCATAAATTGACACGTAAGAGACTCTGACAAAAAGCCAAAGACTCATTGGTTTCACTTTTACTAGGAACTGCTTTTTGTCCAGCTCTAACAATGACATAGTCATAGATGATAGAAATGGAAAACATCTATTAACCCTGGGGAGGCTGAAAGCACGTTTCAGAGGGTCCACCCAACCTGCCCAGCATTAGACTTGCCAGGGCAGAAAGTCAAAGTCCCGCCACATAGGATTGCAGCCCGGGGCCCTGAGCCCCACCACCCTGGACTGAAGCCAAAGCCTGGGCAATTTAGCTTTGCAGAGCTCCCTGTGGCATGGGGCCAAAGGCAATTGCCCTGCTTACTACTCCTTAATGCCGGCCCTGGCTTTTATATGCAGAAAAACAGTTGTTGTGGCACAGGTGGGCTGTGGAGTTTTTATGCCATGTTGGGTGGCCTCTGAAAGAGAAAGGTTTAGAGCAGCGGTATTCAGTCATATAATCCATTCTGCTGGGGCACAAATTATTTTATTTTAAATTTACTAGGGGAAAAAAAGAGGCCTATAAAAGAGATGTGGGCACCCTGACACTTACTAAATCTTACCACAGCATACCAATAGTATTAAAGATTAAACTTTCAACAGGAACAAATTAATCCAACTCAGCAATGCAGGACTGCTCCTTACATGACAGGTTCTAGTGTGTTGTCCAAGCAAATGTGGAAATTCCAGGCAATGCGGAAATGGGAGAAGCACTTGAGTCCAGCCTTCTTCAGGAAAGCTCTAAAGCACATGCTTAAGCACGTGGTTAACTTAAAGTATATGCTTCAGTCCTATCAACTTCTGTGGGCTGTAAGCACATGCTTAACTCCTTTCCTGAATCAGGGCCTATGACAGAATCTGGGGCAGACAGTAAACCCTCCCAATTCAAGTCCCCCCAAAAAGGTATCTTTATTATTTTATTTGGGCAGCAGGCTTTGTCCTGATATAACTCCTCTTGTGCTGGGGGGAGGGATACCCATGGCGGATTTGCTATTGTGATTTTCTTTATAAGTATTGTCATGTTATTATCACCATTGGTTCCAATCTAATTACCTCAGTAAATCACAAATGAGGACACCACAGTGGGACTGGAGTTAGTCCTCCTCCCCCAGTTTCAAAGTAGAAGGTGCAGCACAGAATAAATAGTATCCCCACCCCATCCTCATTCATTTGGGCCAGGAGCATCTTCGTGTTTCAGTTTGTTTTAAGTTAACTCCCACACATCACTGGAAAAATAGAAAAAGTCCCATCAAATAGGCAAGTCACACTGAATTGGGATGGTGCTTTCCAAGTCTCTGGATTATTCACCTCAGGAAAAATGGTTTGGTTCATAGTGAAAGCTCAAGTAAAGCCAGTGTCTTCGCTTCAGCTGATTACAGACAGGAAGTAGTGGTCAGCCTTGCAGCTAAGCTTCAACCATTAGGCAGCCCCAGCTACCAGTGGCTAAACCCTTCTTCCTCCTCTTTATCATGGAGATTGACGTAAAGAAAGTGGCATCCATTGTGCAACTCAGGAATTATTTTGCCTGCTCTGTGTAACCTTTGCCATTAACTCCTTAGATACTTCCCTCTTCCGTGAGGGCTGCCTGAATGACACCATCTTGCAGGTTGTTAGGCTGGGGGTGAGCAAAACTTTACTGAAGCTGGAGGGCTAACAGCTGCCCTTCATTCAGGGTCAGTGTAAAAAGCAATTGAACTGCTGTATAGTAAACTGAAACAGTAGATGCTTCCCCACAGACATAGGTCATGTGAAGTCTGGAGTAAGGGATTGTCTATGCTTAAAAAGCTGCAGTGGCACAGCTGAGCTAATGCAGCTGACCCTCTATAGAGCTTCAGTGTAGACACTACCTACATTGACAGGATGGATTCTCCCATTGGCACAGTTAATCTACCTCCCCAGGAGGCAGTAGCTAGGTTGATGGAAGAATTCTTCCATCAACCTAATGCTATTTACATGAGGACTTAGGTCATCTTAACTGCGCCACTCAGGAGTGAATTTTTTCACACTCCTGAGCAATGTAATTATGCCAACCTAATTTTCTAATGTATACCAGGCCGAAAACTCATCTACACAGGAAACAGAACTTAGTCTGGGGGTGGTCTGAGACAGTGCAGTGAACTCTCCCAGTAACTAAGGACTATCACAAACCTCATCAATTTCTGCTCCAAGTGACAGGTGAATTTTTTTGACTTTGCCTCTCTAATATAAACACATATACTTAAAAAAACCCTACCAAAGCAAGACACTACATTCCACATGCTTCTCCCTCTGAGGAGAGGAGGAGAGAACAAGCAACACGTGCCAGATGCATAGTCACACTGCTTAATGCATTACTGAAAGGCACTCAAATACCATGGTGATGAGGGCAGTATAAAAACCTATATTGAACACAAGTAGGAGTTGAGCCAGAAGCCCCAAGGGGTTTCCTGGGGGTCTAATAAAATAATAAACATAAGTTTGGGGAATGATTGGTTTGCAGCTGTGTGTCTGTGTGCATATGAGGGAGAAACATCACAAACACTCACACAAGATAGCCAAAAGCCCAGCAGAGCTAGAGAAGGACTTGTAGCATGACCCTCTCCTCCCCGGGAGTGGTGAGGGGGCTCCCTGCTTCTCTTAGGGCAAATGAACCCCAAGACTCCCTTAGCTGCTCCCAGCCCCCCACCCTTCTTCAGCTCCACCTCCCTCAGGATCCTATGCCCTCACCTCTCCCTTCTCCTGGAGATTACCTCCCCTTTCCCACCCAACTATCCCCCTCAGGCTCCAACACCACCCTCCTCTGCCACTGGGGACCCTCTGTTTCTTCATCTCCTCCCACAACTGGGGACCCTGTGCTTCCCACCACCACTATGATTGGGGACCCTGTGCTCCCCCCTTCCACCCTGACTGACTTCTGCCTTGCCTGCTCCAACCCAGAGGACCTAGCGCAGTGGAGGAAACTGACAGGGGAGCCACAGCCGGAGAACCCCAGCTCCTGGAGGAGGCGACCTGCCTGTGTTGCACTGCAGGTAAAAGGTCTGCCTGGGGCTGGGGCATGTATCAGGAGCAGACCTCTGGTGCAAAACTCAGGAGGGCAGGTGCCCCCCCACCCTTCCTAAATGGCACCCCAGGCCAAGGCTGTCCACAGCTTTCTCACAGCTGCTTGTGTCAGTCCCATGCCTCTGCAAGGTAGGTACAGCAAGGGGGAAGGGGTACGCACTGGGGCTGCCTCCCAGTGGGAAGCACGGGCCACTGGCTGCACAGAGGTGGAGGATCACCCTGCAGTCCTGTCCCGTCCTGTACCCCAGACATGGACTTGGCAGCGAGGCTGTACCTGACCTTGACACAGAACAAGGGCCAGGCCTGCCCCAGGAACACCCTGGGGCCCTGCCTCTTCATGCTGGGTGCACCACGATAACAAGCAAGATGGGCAGATTCTCACATGCATGCCCAGTCCCTCCCACCTGCCCGAGGCAGTGGTTTATGTCTCTCCCAGCTACTCCCGACGTCCGAACTGATGTGCAAGCTCAGGACCTCTGCCAGGGAGGTGATGCATGACCCCTTTTGCGGCTTCCCTTTGCTTCCCAGTCAGAACCTATTGTTCTGAGGGGAAACAAAAAAAAATCTGCAGGAGACATGAATTCTGCATATCCACAGTGATGCAGAATTCCCCCAGGAGTACACAGTGTTATATTGTTGACTCATATTTAGTTTTTGATCCACTATAGCCCCCAGATCCTTTTCTGCAGTACTCCTTCCTAGGCAGCCATTTCCCATTTTATATTTGTGCAACTGACTAGTCTTTCTTAAGCATAGTACTTTGCATTTGTCCTTATTGAATTTCATCCTATTTATTTCAAACCATTTCTCTAGTTTGTCAAGATAATTTTGAATTTTAATCTTGTCCGCCAAAATGTTTGCAACCCTATCCACACACTTTAAGTGTGCCACTTTCCAAATCATTTATGAAGATGTTGAATAGAACTGGACTCAGGACAGATCTCTGTGGGATCCCACTTGATATGCCCTTCCACCTTAACTGTGAACCAGTGATACCTACTCTCTGAGTATGGTTTTCCAAGCGGTTATGCACCCATCTTACAATAGGTTCATCTAGGCTATATTTCCCTAGTTTGTTTATGAGATAGTCATCTGAGACAGTGTCAAAAGTCTTAATAAAGTCAAGATGCATCACATCTACTGCTTCCTCCCTATTCACAAGACTTGTTACCCTGTCAAACAAGGATATTTGGTTGGTTTGACATGATTTTTTCTTGACAAATCCATGTTGACTGCTACTTATCACTTTATCTTCTAGGTGTTCACAAATTGATTGTTTGAATATTTGCTCCATTACTTTTCCAGGTCCCAAAGTTAAACTGAGTGGTCTATAATTCCCTGGCTTGTTTTCATTCCCCTTTTTATAGATGGGTACAATATTTGCTCTTTTCCATCCTTCACAGGTTCTCAAAGATAATCATTAATTGGTTCAGGGCTTGTCTACACTTGAAATGCTACAGCAGTACAACTGTAGTGCAGTAGCTGTGCCACCGTAGCGTATCGGTGTACAACTAACTACACTGATGGCATAGGTAATCCACCTCTCTAGAGACATAGGCCTTGGGTACACTTGAGAGTAACAGCGCTGTTGGTGGCTTTATAGCGCTGTAACTCACTCCCTGTCCACACTGGCAAGCCCTTTCAGCGCTGTATCTCCGTGGCTACAGTGCTGCTTGTACTCCACCTCCACAAGAGGAATAAAGAGTATAGCGCTGCTGCTGCAGCACTGGGGCGCCAGTGTAAACAGGGAATAATCTTAGTACGCTGTAACTGACCTCCAGAAACTTCCCATAATCCTTTTAAGTGAAGGTCCCGCTCTTTGTTTTGTTGTGAATTCCGGGCTCCGGAGCTGCTTATCAAAAAAACAAACACAGCTCCTGTTTGCTGTGAAAGAGCAGAGACAGGGGGGCTCCCTTTGGAATGTCCACAGCTAGTGTTTGCTTGAAGAGAGGGGGAGGGAGGGGACTTGAGGAGAGAAGCAGCTTGGCAGGCGCGTGTGGGAGGTCCGTTTCGGAGTGGCTGCTTATCTGGTCTGCGAGGAAAAAAACGAACAGTTGCTGTTTGCTTTCAGTGAGTGAGAGAGGGGTAGGGGAGGGGGTCGGAACTTGCAAGGCAGCTGCTGACACAATGTCGGCTCCAAAAATCCACTGTCTCTCTCCTCTACGCTCCCTGTCACACTCCACCCCACCCCCCCTTTTGAAAAGCACGTTGCAGCCACTTGAACGCTGGGATAGCTGCCCATAATGCACCGCTCCCAATGCCGCTGCAGATGCTGCAAATGTGGCCACGACAGTGCGCTGGCAGCTGTCAGTGTGGACAGACTGCAGCACTTTCCCTACTCAGCTGTACGAAGACAGGATTAACTCCCAGCGCTGTACAGCTGCAAGTGTAGCCATACCCTTAGGTTAATTTAACTACGTCAAAGCCAAGGGCAGAGGCTCACTTAAACGCTACCAAAGCCATTGTATTATTTAAACAGTCTGCTGTATGCAGATGAAAGTCAAAGGGACAATTCATCAATGAAGCATTTTAGTAACCTTACACTAAATATGCAGGAACAAAAATACTGCAGCTGGGCACACCTAAATTTAGAGGAAGTTTGTATCTAGATTGAAATTTTATGACTCAGGCACATTTCTATTCTGAAACCCCAAGAAACATTAAACACAGTTAGTGTTGGTAAGTGATGACAACATTGTTAACCTAACATTCTGTAGAAATGCTGTGTACTCAAAGGCAACAAAATGCATTTTAAATATATTATCATTCTTACATTCCCCATGTAATGAACCATGTCCAGCGCATTGAAAACACCCATATGCATGCTACAGATAGCTGCTAGTGAAATGCTAATTACGTTACAAATGAAACTACTGGACCTAACTTTCTAGGCCAAAGTTAATGGGAATTGCAATGATGAAAGTACCAAACAAAAAATATGAGGACTGCTGGGAATTCAATAGGTAAACTATAGCACATGGTGTTAGAACTCCACATGTCATTCAAGTTAAAATGTGGATGCAGGAATTGAAAGACAGGGAAAAGCAAAATGAAGTCAAAACTTTTTGTCTTGGGATAATTAGTTATGGATGGAAAGCCACGTGTCCAAATGTGGATTTAGATTTATTTTATAAATTTAAAGGTAAAAAGGAGACAATAGGTATAAAAAAAAATGAAGTGTTCCAGTTTTTGTCAAATATATGGATCCAAAAAAAGAAAAAACAAGAACAATAGAGTTGGCTTATTGTATACTAACATTCAGAATTAGTACATCTAAAATAATATCTCTTTTTGTAGCAGTCATGACAACCAAACAGTTACAATAATGCTAGATATGCCCAGCAGCAGCAGTCACAGTTTCAGACTCTGAATCAGGCCTTATGGCAATAAGAAAGGGTATCTCTATGTAGAAATGATTTTATTAATGAAATTATATTTCTAATAACAGAGTTAGAACAGATGGGGATACCTGTAGCGTAGCTTATCACGATGGCAGAGAACAAACTGGTGAACAAAGCTACCCAAAGTATTGTAAGAAATGACAAATAGTCTTGAGTACACAGGATTTCAAAAGAAGATTTTATGAATTATGCCCTAGAGTTGAGGATGATGACATACTTCAGAACTGAGCAAAAACTAACTGACTAAAATCCTTTACAGACGCTGGTCAAATACAGAGCTAGAAAACATGAACTTTAATCACACCAAATTCACACCCATCACAATGAAATCCCAAGGAAAAACATACAGAGTCTTTGCCAATAGAGTTTACCAAGTGTTTCAGTTATTAATAGAAACTTGCTTTACCTTGTTAAAGGCAGAAAACACATGGGGATGATTGCATCCACTTGAATGATTTACAGGGTTTGTACTAACTGTATGCTGAAATAGCAGGTTCAGTAAGCAATTTAGCATGACAGCTCAGCCAAAACAGTAATGGATTTTAACTGATTCTCCTTCTCTTTTGTTGCGCTGATTGGTTGTTCTCTCCAGTTCTTCTTCAGTCATTGGTGGTCATTTAAATTATCTTCATACTGTCATGTAAGGATTTCTTAATGGTCAATGATCCACTATATGGAAATTCCCTTCACTAACATCTAGTGCCAATTAACTTGGGTCATTTACCTGCTTCTTAAAGCTAATCTGAATGCTCCTCAAATATAAGTTGCACATCATAAGACTTTGAAGCTCACCCTAGCTTGAGCCCTATCTATTAACTGAAAGTAAAAACAAAAAACAATCAACTAGCTAACTCAAGGTAAAAATCCCCTTTGTAAACATACCCTCTAGCTTATTCATGTCCACTTGCTAACTGAAGCTGGCAGCAGTTACCTTTTTCAAGGACACTATTTGGTCTACAGCAGTGAAGCCATTATTGACTTATCCATCAGTTCTCAATCTGGTGGACACAAACAAGTGTCAGAGAGTCATACCAACCCTGTCCTTCCCACATTGCTAAGTGGGATGGGGATTCCTGTATGGAAAAGGTTAAAAATCACTGGAATAATCTACTGAAAAGAAATAAGGTTATGACTATGTTGCACCCTACTACAACATCCTCACTCACTGCCTGAATTTGGGAAAGTTTGCAATCCACTTTGGACGTAGACTTCATGAATCAAGCCTATCACTAAATGACCGCATCTACAATTCATCTGTAATCCAAGATGACTCAGAATTAAAATACTTTCACTATAGCATCATTCAGGAAAATAATGCTCATTGAGGTTGGCCCTATCACAGTATTGTCAACCCAAAACATTCAAAAGTCATGAGTTATGGCCGCAAAAAAATGTGAAAACAACAAGGAGTCCTTGTGGTACCTTAGAGACTAACAAATTTATTTGGGCATAAGCTTTTGTGTGCTAGAACCCACTTCATCAGATGCATGGAGTGTATTTATACCTGCTTACTGTAATTTCCACAGCACATGAAAAGATGGGAGTTGCCTTACCAAGCTGGGGGTCAGTGGTAATGTGGCCATTTCAGTTAGGGTAGACTAAATGTGTTAGTCTCTCAGGTGCCACAAGGACTCCTCATTGTTTTTACTGTTTTTATTGATACAGACTAACAGAGCTATCCTTCTGAAAAAATATGAGATTGGCTTTAGAATCATGAGGATATGTTCTTTTTCTTTTTGAGGGTGCAAGGTGCACCGGGGTCATTATTTCAAACTTTTCCCAGCAGCTCTTTTTTCTTTTTTAAATGAAATCTGAGTTTCTTGTTTAAACCCATGATTCCAGGATCTGGGGATTTAAGAAAAACAAAATATCCTTAGACTTCCAATAAAATCATGAGAGTTGGCAATGCTGCAGGCATTAAAAATGTCAGAATACTGAAAATAGGTTGTTCAGATACAGCGAGAACACATGGCCTGCAGCAGAACAAAATGTTTGCAATTCCAACTTTCCCAGCTGCCGTCTGTACAGGGCCGCCCAGAGGATTCAGGGGGCCTGGGACAAAGCAGTTTTGGGAGTTCCTTCCATAAAAAAAAGTTGTAATACTATAGAATACTATATTTTTGTGAGAGCTCCTGCGGCCCCGGGGCAAATTGCCCCACTTGCCCCCCGCCGCCCCAGGCAGCCCTGGGAAAAATAAACATTTAAAAACCTTCCACATCTCGGCACAAACCCAGTTTAGAGAAAACTTTTCAAGTCACCTTTACAGGTATCACTTGTTCTCAGCATCAGCTAGTGCTAAAAGGCACTAAAGCTCATTAAAAGGGTTGGATAAATATTTTCCGTCAAAACTTTTTTTGGATCGAAAACTAGGGGTTTTTTAAAAGCGGAAAAAATCACGGACAATGTCTGCTTTCCTTCAAAATTTGTTGTGGTTTTTTTTAATTGAAAAGCTGAAATTAGTCTGCCAAAATCTGAACATGGTTTGGGGTTTCAGAAGTGTGTGGCCAAATATTTGCTGCTTGCTGTGTTTGCTTATTTAAAGAAACAAATTCTGCTAAAAAAAAAATCCAAAACTTTTGAACCACCTCCGCTTGTGACCAAACACCTGAGCCCATCCAGTCAGAGACTTTTCCAGGTTTCTGATACTCTGCTGGCTTCCTTGACTCATATCTGTCTCCATAACTTTAGGTTCATTTAGGTTAGAACTTAAGAACATAAGAATGGCCATATTAGGTCAGACCAAAGGTCCACCCAGCCCAGTATCCTGTCTACCATCAGTGGACAATTCCAAGTGCCCCAGAGGGAGTGAATCTAACAGGTAATGATCAAGTGATCTCTCTCCTGCCATCCATCTCCATCCTCTGACAAACAGAGGCTAGGGACACCATTCCTTACCCATCCTGGCTATGCTTATGGATTAACCTCCATAATTTATCTGTTTCCTTAGAGATGGCTCATGTGGTCCTCACAAACTGGGTACGGTTACCTTAGGTTTGTACTTTCGTTACAGTTTGTACTACTCCATTGAACTAACTAGGCTTTGGCTTCTTTCAGATCTGGGATGAGCTATGTTGTGAACTGAAATGCTCAATAGCAATGATTGTGAAATGGACACAGGGTGCTAAATTAAATTAACCCAGGAGTTCTAAACGGGGGTCAGGATGCTCAGGGGGTCCACGTATTACTGGGGGTCGTGGCTGTCAGCTCCACCTTAAACCTTGCTTTTCCTCCGCATTTATATAGTGTTACAATTATATAAAAAGTGTTTTTAATTTATAAAGGGGAGGTCGCATTAGAGTTTGCTTTTGAAAAGGGTCACAGTACAAAGTTGAGAACCTGAAGTTACCTTCTGAGCTCGGGGAATGCGTGGAGGGGATATCCTTAGTAGGGTGGGAGGGGTAGGTGGCGTGTATGTTTGCTTTTCATGTGATCCCTCCCCGATGGCTTCTTGGCTCTAATTCATGTTATCTAAGTGGCTAATTTTAATGAAGCTACCCTCCTGCTGAATCTCCTGTACACTGAATTATGTAGACTTATTACATTTGAGAAGTGCCGGGAATGGTTAGCCTATAGGGAAAGATAACAACTTGGCTTTGTGTTTAATGCTGTCTGCAAGCTTCAACTGTGAATGAGCTTTTAGGGGTAGGGCGGCTGTGCCTTTAAAGCTGGCCTGCCCCTACCGACCCACCGCTTCTGCCCCCCAACTGCCCACCCCCCTCAGAATTCCCGACCCATCCTGCTCCTTGTCCCCTCACCATCACCCCCAACCACCACCCCAGGGTCACTCCCGGGTTACCGCTGCCTCTCCCCTCTCTTGGAGCCTCAGCATGCCACATCCAGGAGTTGCCCTGGCCTCTGGATAGCACCACAGCAGTGTGGTTCCGGCGGGACCAGAGCTCTCAGCCCCGTCCCCTTACCACATGGCTCTGACTCAGTGGGAGGAGCTCACGTCCTGCCACTGCAGCGCTGGCCAGGGCCTCTCCTGACGCACCACACTTGGGCACCAGGGGATGGGGGAAGGCAGAGGTGGGGCAGGGGGCCTGGGGCAAATTGCCCCATTTGCCCCCCTCCCAGGCAGCCCTGCATCTGTATTGAATGTACATAACTGACAAGTTAAACCAAGGTTCAGGCTGGTTCAATCACCAGGTGAACTAGGTGGTGGCCTTGGGCAGCAAGCAGTTGGGGGTGCCCAGGGCCATCCTTTCGCATAGGAAGCTGGGTAGGGCACCTGAAAATTTGGGGCACCACTGGGTCTTAGTGTCCACCCTACTGGTTTTCCTATCCCTGTTCTGACCCTTCCTGCAGGCTCTAAGTTTTCCTGGGAAGGGGATCTAGTAGTTAAAAGAGAGAAAGTCTCCAGCCTGCCAGACCTATTAGCACAACACTGAAACTGTTAAAGAGCCATTCAAGGGGTAATGAAGCCATTTAACAGGCATTTGCCAACCCCCAGTTATCTACTGTCAGTTTTTGAATGTACTGACAAAAACAGTTATGCATGACTGTAATATTTACTCAAAACATGTCAGTCTACAGGACGTTAGTTTAAAATTTGCTTTAAAAATATTTCATTAGTTGGTGAAGATTATAAAATCACATCTCTAAAAAATTCTTGCAGAGATTTTTAGATGTACAACCATCTTTAGCCTTAAATGCTTGGATCTTCAGACATATGTTTTTTTAAATAAATTCTTCAAAAGACCACCCTTATCTAAAATAAACATTTTAATTACTATAGTAAAAAAACTTGCTTCCAAAGTCTTCCCCTTCTTTCTGTCCATCCATTTCTCCCTTCACCCCCTCCACTCCCCTCTCCCCCATCCCCCACTGAAGGAAGCAACAGCCTTTTGCTTCTAGATAGCTGGACAAAGAGTTTCCCTTTCGTCTGACTTTCTGATGAACTAGTTTTAAGCAAAATCAGTACCTTAATAAGATAGCAAATCCTTTGTTATGCCTAAAATCTTTGGAAACATATTTTTTAAAGTTGGTGAAATTTCATAAATATGTGTATTGTTCTGGAGATCACACACAGTAAATTAGTGTTCCCTTTTTCTAAAAGCAATGAACATTGTTATGAACACATTAAAATCTCTGTGACTGATTAATTTAAAATAATGTCTGTTTCAGTGAGCTAAATATCTAGTAATCTGGAATGAGTACATTTAAGAGTACATTTAAAATATAAAATCATCTTAGAAATACTGATTAAGAAAATGTAAAACAGAGAAAAGTTGCATCATGTATTCCATAATATTGAATGTTGGATTCAGCAAGACAGCTGACTCACCCTTACTACAAAGTTTTTGCAAATAAATGTCTGACAAACTTCAGGGCATATCAAAAAACCTGTGACATTTTTTATTCCCAAATTTAGTGCTTTTAATTAGATACCTTCTGCATGTCCATTCTGCATGAGGGAGAGGGTACCGGGGTCTCTGCGGGGAACTGTGACTCTCCGCCACCATGAGGCGGGCCGGGCGTCTTGTTATTCTTTCTGCCTTGTCCCTCCGCCCCTGCCCCCGCCAGGCTGCAAGCTCAGACTCCCATCAGGCATAGGGGCACCAGTTTAATAATACTGCATAGGGCCTCATAAATCCTAAAGACAGCCCAGGGGGCGCCAAAAAGCAATGCCCTGGCTTGGCAGGGAGAAGCCAACTTCCGGAGGCACCGGACAGCCAGAGTGTCCTGCTTGCAGCAGTGGCAAGCCCCAGCCATGGAGGAGCCGGTGCAGCGCAGGGGGGCAGGAGCCCTGCAAAGGCAGTGGCGCCACTGGCGGGGAGCAGCCACGCCCCCGCCCCTCCTGCCCAGCCTGCAGCCTGGGGACTCCTGGGGGCTCCTGCAGGCTGCAGCAGATGCATGCGGACAGAGGCCCCTATGCACCCCCCAGCTCCCTCCGCACCACGCTCGGGCTTTGCAGCTCTGGGGCATATAAGCCACTAGGGCATGGGGCCCTGAGCCTGCTCCGGGAGGGGCAGCAGCGGCTCACACTCCCGGGAGCCGCAGAGCCCGAGCATGGCAAGGGGGAAACTGGGGGGGCGTACAGGGGCCTCTGCCCTCATGCATCTGCTTCAGGAGCCCCCAGAAGGTGGCTCCTCCCTGCCAAGCTGCTGGAGTGGTCCAAGTCTGGCAAAGCCAGTGAGTGGACTCGGGGTGGGGGCCGCCGGGGTCGGGTAGGGAAGGCTCATGGGGAGCGGCTGTGCACCTTCCAGGGGAGTTCAGGGGGCAGGGAGGGGGGAACCTGGTCTGGGGAGCAGCCCCTGGGCACGGCTGACCCCCTGGACACGGTTGGCCCCTAGGGTTTATAAAGGCTCATTGGGATTTGCCCCTCAATGAACTGATGTTACCGGGGGGGCAGGAGGGAGACGCAAGTTTTGCCTAGGATGCAAAATATCCTTGCACCGGCCCTGCCAAGGTTACAGCTGCTTTCACTTGAATAGCGGGAGAGTGCCAACTAATCTGGCCTTTTAGTAATCAATTATTCCCTTAAGGGTCCTATCCATTCCCCATAAAGCCAGTGAGAGTCTGCTGTCTTTTTTGGTGGATAATGTGAAGCAAACCTTTGATCTCAGTCCAGCGTCTAGTATCCACATCACTAAAATCACCACCCCAATCATTGCTACTTTGTGCCTTGAGTTGGTGGTGTCAGTGGGGAGCTCTAGGATTAATTGAACTATCCACTCACTCCTCCAAGGTGTTCCCCACTTCAGGTCAGAGTTGAGGCAAGTTGGCAGGACTGCGTGAGGAAGCTTGCCTGGCTAATCCTGTTCTCTGGACAGGAAATTTCAATCCCCAAGGGTGTTAATCTGGCACTTTTCATCAGCACTAGATTAACTTAATTTAAAAAGAAGCTACTGCATTCTGAAGCAATAATTGTTTCCTGAGATGTTAATTTTCATGCTAGGTATAGACAACACCTTGGTCTTTTATATGTCATTCTGCCAAGTTGCATATTAAAATAAAGATTCATGAAGAAGTTTTACTCTGTACTACAGCTCACCGTTCACAACATGCAGCTACAGTATCAAAACCACAGAAGGCCTCACTGGCGCAGTTTACAAAGCCCTCCAGTCTTCCACTCCCTGCCTCCAGGCCTCAGGGAGAATTAGTTCTCACACATCCTCATTATTGCACAACGGATGGGTTGTCACACTGCATTCATAGTGAATAAATCAATTTGACTCGATCATAGGTAGAAGGAAAAGCTTGGATCCCCTGTAACAAATTGGGGGTATGTTTGTGTCAAACTGTAAACTCCATTTTGTTTTGTGAGCAACTTTTTGTGATGGAACCTTCACTTTGAATTGTAACTTCCATGTTTGATTAGGACACCCAGGTGGCATTGAAAACCAGTCTAATCCTGAAGAGGTCAGTCTATTCTGGACACTGGTCAGTGCTCATGCCAGAGGGTGGAGCTCTGTGATGAGGGCTAACAGTGAAAGAGTCATCAACTCTGACTGTATCTCAGCTACCCACCAGTTCACAAGAACCGTGAACTCTACTCAGAAAAACGGCTGGGAGAAGGGGTTGGAGTTTCACAGCCTAGAGAGCATGGGAAAGAGAGTAGAAAGATAGTTTTAAAAAATGGCTGCTTCTCTAGGCAGGAGGCCGAGCACTGCCACATGAAAGACAACCAAACCAAGAAGGCAGGAAGGGTTGATGCTGACCAAAGACAAGACTCATAGGAGGGGTAAGATCAGACCAGGGGGCTGAGTTGATGATTTTGTTGTTTTTCACAGTTCTGTAATTGTCTAGTGCTTTCAAGAGCAAAAGTACCCGTGGTTAAGAATTTCCTTTGTTAAGCTGTGTTCCTTGCATTGCTGCCACATTGTCACTGAAGGGTTTAACTAGCACCTGGAGTTCCCACAGCCAGGTGAACTCTGGAGGAGGTGGGGTGGAATGTATCCAAGCAACTTGGGGCTTGGAAGAGCTGGGGCACTGGTTTCAGGGCCTAAGGGGTCCCACTGCTCAAGAAGGGTATGATACATGAGATCTGCATCTGGGAATGTACATGAGATCTAGGAACCATGAACTGTCACTAGCCAGGCCCAAAGAAGCTCAGAAGTATGTGGATCCAGGCACTGGGTCCATTTACACACAGACTGGTACCTGTCCAGGGAAGGAGACTAGACCAGGTTGTAAAAGCCCCAGTGGGATGAGTGACCAATGCTATTTTCCCACTGCACTTGACCAGGATGTTACCAGGGTTTTTTCTTTTACATCTACTCCTTGTCATAGTTATTCATGCTTTTGTTTTCTCCAGACTGGGTTAGTGTAACACATTCTACTTGGGGCTACATCTTAAAATAGCTCAGAAGCTTCACCCAATTCAAGGATGCCTTCATTTTTCATAGCCTGGATCACAAATTAACAAAGATTTTCTCCTGGAGCACCTTCTCCTCCATTCAGAATTACATGAACCAACTCCTCTTCCCACTCATGATCAAATAATATACCCATCAAAGCTACAGCAATCACATTAGGAAGCTAATTAATTTGTAGCTTCTTTTAATGGATGGTTAGCAGTTGAGAGGAAGGAAGAGATCACACCATGTAAGCAGGCAGCTCACTGCAGATCACCAGCAAGTGGTGGTCCATGAAACACAGTTTTAGAATTGGTGCATAATGTGGCACCACATTACTTAGCAGTGCTTTCCACAAAAAGCATGTTACAGCTGTTCCCCACTGATGTGGACTGGCTTCCATATTATTTCCACATAACATAAATTTAAAGCATTTGTTTTAACCTCACGCTCTATGGATTATATTGAGGTAACTGAGGTTAGCTGAGGTTCTCAAGCTACCATCCCCCATGGTTTAAAGTGGAGGGGTATGCAGGGCTGGCATTTTGGGGGGCGGCATTTTGCCGGGGGGGGTGGCAGGTGGCTCCCGTGGACCTGCCGCAGGTGTGCCTGCAGAGGGACCCCTGGTCCCGCGGCTCTGATGGACCTGCCGCAGACATTCCTCCGGACGGTCCGCTACTCCCGCGGCTCCGGTGGACCTCCCACAGGCACACCTGCGGCAGCTCCACCAGAGCCACGGACCACCGGACCCGCCGCAGGAATGCCTGCGGCACCTCCACCTGAGCCGCGGGATCAGCACGCGGGGCGGCGAAATGGCCATGCCCCTAGGGCACTAAAAACACTAGCTCTGGTCCTGGGGGTATGAAGACAGGGTACATTCTATGAGGAGTTCTAGAATCTGGAATTCACTTCACCCTGGGTCAGACAGCCTGAATTTCCTGACCTTCAGGGTATATTGTATGATCTGTTCACTTTCTTATGCTTTTCCTCAGTGTGTGTGGGAGGAGGAAAGGGAAGGGCTGTTTGAGTGGGTAGAAATGGATGGAATGTTTTCGTTTAGGCAGGGTGGAGGAATTTTAATTATAGGCATTGATCCAATTTGTACATGTGTTTTTTCTAAAAAAAATGTGTATATGCTCCTAGTGCAGAATTCACCCCTGTATAGAAGGCCTATGCAGTACTTACAGCCTATTTAAACCCTCAAGTCTTCTGCTCAAGGTGAATTTCAATTCACTAAAAATCAATTTAGTTTATTCAAAATAACCTTTTATCAAAAAACAGAAACCCCCAACACCACCACACATATTTCATGGGTACAGGGATTTCCCTACACTGCCCCAGAATTTTTCCAGCACCCCCCACCTTCGTGGTCAACTAGTTACATGCAGTGTGGCAATTTAGTCATTGGTTGGAAATTTGAATTGAAATTGAAACATTAATACACACTTTAAAAGCATATAAAGTGTATGATAAAATAATTGTACCTGAAAAAGCGTAATAGGTTTGAAAAATATGAACAAAAACTAGCTTCTCACACAGCTGTGTTTTTTATGACAATGTCAGTCCATTTGTTTTTGGGATCTTGGCCAACGTAATAATTTAAATTATGATTTGTAAGCAAGGTCTGAATGAGCTCTCCCCTGACAGCTAGTGATGAGCTTGCAGGTAAGGGGGAAAGGCTTCAGGACCACACTGTATTTATATGAACACACTTTCTCTGCCTAAATATCCAGCAGACAGAGCTGTGTTGCCAAAGTGATCAATGTTGGCTGGTGTTGGGTTACAAATCACTTTAGTATTGAATGCAAGGGTAATGGAATGTTGTTATCCTTATTGTATGAGTAAAGGGCAGCAGAACTGTGCTTAGCCTGTCCTGATTGGGGGTCACCCTCAACTGCACTGCACTGGTTAATCAGCTCCCAGGCCTTGGCTACACTTGAGAGTTACAGGGCAACAAAGCCACCAACAGCGCTGTAACTCACTCCCTGTCCACACTGGCAAGGCACATACAGCGCTGTATCTCCGTGGCTACAGCGCTGCTTGTACTCCACCTACCCAAGAGGAATAAAGAGTATAGCGGTGCTGCTGTTGCGCTGGGGCACCAGTGTAAACAGGGAATAACCTTAGTGCGCCATGACTGACCTCCAGAAGCTTCCCCGAATCCTTTAAGTGAAGGTTCCTCTCTTTGTTTTGTTGTGAACTCCAGGCGGAGCTGCTTATCAAAAAAACAAACACAGCTCCTGTTTGCTGTGAATGAGCAGAGGCAGGGGGCTCCCTTTGGAATGCCCACAGCTAGTGTTTTCTTGAGGAGAGAAGCAGCGCAGCGGACAGGAGCGGAGGGGGGTCCATTTCGGGAGCGGCTGCTTATCTGGTCTGTGAGGAAAAAAAGCTGTTAGCTTTCAGTGAGTGAGAGAGGGATGGGGGAGGAAGTCGAAACTTGCAAGGCAGCTGCTGACACAGTGTTGGCTCCAAAAATCCACTCACTCTCTCCCCCAAGCTCCATCACACTCCACCCCACTCCACCCCCCCTTTTGAAAAGCACGTTGCAGCCACTTGAACGCTGGGATAGCTGCCCATAATGCACCGCTCCCAATGCCGCTACAGATGCTGTAAATGTGGCCATGACAGTGCGCTGGTAGCTGTCAGTGTGGACAGACTGCAGTGTTTTCCCTACTCAGCTGTACGAAGACAGGTTTAACTCCCAGCGCTGTACAGCTGCAAGTGTAGCCATACCCCCAGTGGAGAGAAAGAGGGTGGGGACAGGTGTTTTTGCTTGGTGGGATGGGCT
This sequence comes from Chelonoidis abingdonii, assembly GCF_003597395.2. Classification (NCBI taxonomy): domain Eukaryota; kingdom Metazoa; phylum Chordata; order Testudines; family Testudinidae; genus Chelonoidis; species Chelonoidis abingdonii. Next base: position 167,688,566 of record NC_133769.1, on the reverse strand, counting down.
CTGCCTAAGAGTCACAAGCACTATTTGACCTGCTTCTTTCCCCCATTAAACAACAGAGCTGATTCAGCTCCATAGAGAGTCCTTTGTTTTCTTAAGTGACCACTAAGCTGAAATTACTGAGAGCTGAGTGGAATCTCAAGAGACCAACTCACAGAGGTCACAGTGGCAGGTAATGGCACAGAGCCATCGGCAATGGAACGGTACAACCAACAGCGGCCAGAGCAAGCAGCTAGAGGAATGAGCAAGGTGCCTTTTCACCCCTCCTCCTCTGAGAAGGTCAACTCATGCAAAAGTACCTCTGAACTCTGTGTCTCCATTGACCAAGGACAACAACAATGAGCAGGGTGTGGGGCAGAGAGACGGGGGGGGCAGGGCGTTAAAGGAACATTTGTTTGTTGGACTGTGTTGTAGTAACTTTGCTCAAGAATGCTAGATTTGTGACTAGGAAACATAAATGCAGAAAGCCTTATAAGTCAGTCACCGTCAAGAACAATTTTACAAATACTTAATGAGACTGTTAAGAATGCTGGAGACACAACACAGTTTATGCGAACAAACATGGCTGTTGCATCATATTTTCTATTTAAGCAAGAGATAACATAGGCCTCCAGTTTGCAGTGTGTGGTAAATGCATTGTCACTTGTTAATCCCGATGAGGGGCAGCTCCAGGCACCAGCGCTCCAAGCACGTGACTGGGGCAGCAAGCCTTGGGGGGCGCTCTGCCGGTCGCCACTAGCTTGGCAGGCAGGGTGCCTTCGGCAGCATGCCTGCGGAGAGTCCACTGGTCCCGTGGCTTCAGTGGACCTCCCGCAGGCATGCCTGCGTAGGGTCCGCTGGTCTCGCAGCTTCAGCGGACCTCCCACAGGCGTGCTGAAGCCGCGGGACCAGCAGACCCTCCGTGCTTGGGGCGGCAAATGTCTAGAGCCATCCCTGATCCCGATGTAGGACACTGGTTCCAAACAAGATCAGCAAATACTCACTATCTTTCTGCAAGAAACTCAACTGACTGGTTAAAACCACACAGTGCAACAGTGAAAGACTCTGCAGTTGAAAAAATAAAGAACTCTCACCACATTCAAAAAAATTGCATATATGGCTGATGAAATGCACTGATGCAAATAGGCATCAAGTATTAAGTCATTGTGTATGTTATCTTTATATTAGTGGTAGGTCAGTAGATACATTTCTAGATATGTAGACTATAGAAGACATGTCGGCTGCATCTGTAACAACCCACATCTTAGAAGAGTTAGATGCTTTTAAAATGAACCCCAAACAGATGGCTGCTTCTGCATTTGATGGATTTGCAAACTTCTTTGGAAGACATGGTGGAGCACAAGCTTTGCTAAGAGGAAAGTATAATCCTAATCTCTCCTCTACACACTGCAAAGGCCATCTACTCCAACTAGCACTAGTATGGGCTGCAGACTCTTCAAAAGACATTTTAAAAGGCATAAATGTAGTGTCTTCATTATATTCTTTTTTTTTCCAGCAAGAGTCCAAAAAGACTGAACATCTTGGAAAAAATAGAAGATACACTGGGACTGAAGTTCAAATTATTCCAACCTGGAAGAATTTCTCATGAGTGATCCTTGGCTGTTGTCTTACAGTTAGTGCAACTATTACTACTGGCTTTGGGAAGTTCCAACCAAGATGGGATAGTTCTAAGTCGTGAGGCTGCTGGACTACTTTTGCTACTATCTTCAGAGATTACTATCACCATTCTCTCTCTTGTAAGTCTACTGTTGAAACCCCTTGGGTTGTTATACAATGCCATCCAGGCATCTGCTACAGCAGTAGTAGATCTCTGTCCAGCAATAGAAGCTACTCTTGGATCAATCAGAGAGCTATCCATTGAAAATGTACTGGAAGAAGCAAAGACTTCAGTCCAGAAGTTGACTGATGAAGGCACTTATGTTGACTTCTGAAGTGAAGAGGACAAGAAGTGTTTGTTAAGACAGCTAAACAAAGTACACAGACTTGGTTCCTATAAATCTACAACAGTGACTTTTAGATTCTACTCAACCTCTACAGAGCTTTTACAGATGCTTCTCTTACAAAACACCAACAGTTGAGTGGAGTGAGGCACTACCAGCAATGCAGCTGCCACGTCATCAGGATAGAATATAGAATTTGAACACAGGGTGGAATATCATATGACAAATGAATAAAGATTTGACATCAACTTCTTTTTTATCATCACTACTGACTTAGACTGATCTTTGCGCTATGTTTCCTTGGATGAAAGAAATAGGAATTCATCTTTTGCTACTCCCAGTCACAAGAGCTACAACTGAGCATTCTTTTTAATCATTGAATAGAATTTTGTGTTCTGAAAGAAGTTGCCTTCTACCTGATCATATGAATGAACTACTGACCATATCAAGTGAAGGAATGGAATTACCAGACACACAAGAACCACCAAAGATGAATGCATTGCATTCAAGAAGTTCATTAACAGCGTTGTGCAAAATTATTAAGAAACCAAGGACGTAGATGTCGTGCTTCACAGAAGGCTTGAGTAGCCAACTTTAATTTGTGTGATGATTTTAAAACATGAGTTAAAGCTACTAAAATGGTCATGAAACATTTTTCAGTTTTTACTACGGTGCCATACAGCCCACCTTCACCTTCACGGTCTCATCCCTCATTAGCCTGCACCCCTCCTCCATAAATGTAAACACCCCCTAACTGCAATTCCTGGGGAAAACACTGTAAATCATTGTCGTAGCATAACTAATATTCAGTGCATGCTTAGGAGAGTTTGGAAGTAGAGTTACTAAATTCAAACACTTGCTATTGAGTTATCTTTGAGCAGATGGTTGTTTAGTTAACTCCAAGAGGTTGTTTCAGACCAACACAGGGCAGCTAAGAGCAATGCTGTAATGTTGGTTTAAGAGTTCTGACCTGCTATCAGTTGAGTTAAGATTGAGATTTCTCCTGCTTCGTTTGCTCCCTCTTTACACTGGGATAAAAATCAATATTGCCAAGCTGGTTTAAAAAAAAATTTTACATTGGTTCATCAGAACCCAGTTTAAACATGTTTTAGCTTCGGTGAAGTTTCTTGCACCATCTTCTAAAGCATCTGGTGGTGATCAATGTCGGAGACAGATATATTGGCTTTGATGGACCAAGGTTCTGCTCCAGTCTGATAATTTCTATCTTGCCTGGAATTTTCCATTGTGGCATTCAACCAGATTTATTCAATAGATTTTACTACTCAGTGTGTGATATTTCTGACACTATTAAATGTTTCATTTCCTCTGTGGCCATTAGGCCTGCTCCTGCCCCCTTGCAATCTGGGGCAAGCTCCCACTGACTTCAACGGGAACAGGATCTACCCCATCATATTTATAAGAACAGCCATACTGGGTCAGACCAAAGGTCCATCTAGCCCAGTATCCTGTCTTCCGACAGTGGCCAATGCTCCAGAGGGAATGAACAGAACAGGCAATCATCAAGTGATCCATCCCCTGTCGCCCATTCCCAGCTTCTGGCAAACAGAGGCTAGTGATGCCATCTCTGCCCATCCTGGCTAATAGCCACAGATGGCCCTATCCTCCATGAATTTATCTAATTATTTTTTGAACCCTATTACAGTCTTGGCCTTCACAATGTCTTCTGGCAAGGAGTTCCACAGGTTGACTGTGCATTGTGTGAAGAAATACTTTTGTTTGTTTTAAACCTGCTGCCTATTAATTTCATTTGGTGACCCCCTCATTCTTGTGTTATGAGAGAGAGTAAATAACGCTTCCTTATTCACTTTCTCCACACCAGTCATGATTTTATAGACCTCAATCATATCTCCCCTTAGTCATCTCTTTTCCAAAATGAAAAGTTCCTGAACAACTCAGGTTTGGGAATCTCCCTCACATCCTCAGCCATGAAGACCAATGCAAAGAATTCATTTTGTTTCTCCGCAATGGCCTTATGGTCCTTAAATGCTCCTTTAGCATCTCAATCATCCAGCAGCCCCACTAGTTGTTCAGCACAGTGGTTTTCCAAGTTTGGGAAGGCACTGGGTTGCCTTGCTCAGCACCAAGGGACCCTGGCAACCGGCCAGTAAAAACTAGTAGTCCTTACTGGTTCTGACACCGCACTGTGCCCCAGAAGCAGCCAGCAACAGGTCTGGCTCGTAGGCAGGGGGGCCACGGGGCTCTGCACGCTGCCCCTGCCCCGAGCACCAGTGCCACACTCCCATTGGATGAGAACCAGACAATAGGAGCTGGGGAGGGCAGTGCCTGTGGGTGAGAGCTGCACAGAGCCACTTGCATGCCTCTGCCTAGGAGCCAGATCTACTGGCCACTTCCGGGGAGCAGAGTGGTCCATGGTGCCAGGACAGGCAGGAAGTCTGCTTCTCCACCCCAGCTGTGCCACTGACCGGGAGCCGCTGGAAGTAAGCCTGCGCCACAATTCCCTGCCTCAGCCCTGAGCCCCTCCCTCAAACATGGAGCCCCTTCCTGCACCCCAACCCCATTAAGCCCGGCCCCATTCCAGAGCCCACTCTCCAACCCTCTTCCCCAGCCCAGAACCCCCTTCAACACCACAAACCACTCATCCCCAACTCCGTTGAGTCATGGGCATCAACAATTTTCTTCAACTGGGTCGCCAGAATTTTTTTTTGAAAACCACAGGTTTAGCAGGCTTCCTGCTTCTGATGTACTTAAAAAAGAAATTGCTATTACTTTTTGAGTCTTTGGTTAGCTGTTCTTCAAATTCTTTTATATTTTCACACTTCATCTGCTAGAATTTATGCTCTTTTCTATTTTCCTCACTAGGATGTAACTTTTTAAAGGATGACTTTTTGCTTCTCACTGCTTCTTTTATTTTGTTGTTTAGCAACAGTGGCTCTTTTTTGGTTCTCTTGCTGTGTTTTTTTTTAATTTGGGGTATACATTTACATTGAGCCTCTATTTTGAGGTCTTTAAAAAGTTTCCATGCAGCTTACAGGGATTTAATTTTTGGTGCTGTACCTTTTAATTTCTGTTTAACAAATCTCATTTTTGTGTAATTCCCCTTTCTGAAATTAAATGCTACGGTTTTGAGCTGCTGTGGTGTTTTCCCTGCCATAGGAATGTTAAATTTAATTATATTATGGTCACTATTACCAAGTGGTCCAGCTATATTCACCTCTTGGACCAGATCCTGTGCTCCACTTAGGACTAAATTCAAAAGGCTCACACTATTTGTGGCATTGAGAGGAGAGTAGCTGGTGTGAAAACTTGTTTCTGTTGGTGCCAGAGAAAGGAATCTTGTCAGAAATCAACCTTTTTCATGTCATGTAATATGTCAGCTCTTGTGGAAACAAAAACAAATCTTTAACACACTGTTTCCGAGACACAGAGGGACATTGTTACTCTTTACCCTGCCCCGTGCTAAAGGGACAAATGGAGTGGAAATTCAACTCAAAGGCCCTAAAGGAGGGAAGAAAGAGTCAATGGGGGCATCAGCATTTACACATAGGTGCAACTACTAACAGACTCTCCAGCATGTACTGTCCTCTCTCCCTCAATACATCTCTTGGGGTCATTTTCATTCCTGATCCCCAGCCTCTCAAACCGCAGCAGCAGCAGGTTCTTGTGGCTGCATCTTTGGAGTTCCTTCTTTCACCTTTGCATATATACAGCCAAAGCCCAGGCAGACACTCAGGCCACGTCTACACTACGGGATAAAATCGAATTTGCTAAAATCGGTTTTATAAAATTGATATTATAAATTCGATTTCATGCGGCCACACTAGGCACAGTAATTCGGCGTTGTGCGTCCATGCTCCGAGGCTAACGTCAATTTCTGAAGCGTTGCATTGTGGGTAGCACTTCCGTAGCTATCCCATAGTTCCCGCAGTCTCCCCCGCCCCTTGAAA
>NC_133769.1:167660380-167681090 GCF_003597395.2 Chelonoidis abingdonii | reverse complement strand
TCGGGGTGGAGTACAGAAATAGATTTAAAGAGCCCTTTATATCGATATAAAGAGCGTTGTAGTGTGGACGGGTACAGCGTTAAATCGATTTAACGGCCATTAAATCGATTTAAACTCGTAGTGTAGACCAGGCCTCAGTGGCAACTTTGCTCCTAAAAGAGAGAGATGCTTGCAAAGGACAGGGAAGCTAATGAATAACACAGACTGGTTTGCCCTCCATCCCATTCCTCAGTCCTCAGCAGGATTACCTCACAAACCTCAGGACATCCATGCAGTTGAAGGAAGACTCTTCTCATCCCCTGTTGGAACCTGTAAGCACTTCCCACTTGGCAGGGTGATACCAAAGAAATGTTTCCCAGATGCTTTTCCCTGGATTTTCTCTTGGGAAGAGATGACACAAACCATTGCATAAAACCATAGGCATAATTTGACTTCTATATTTGGGGGGCAGCTCCATTCGGGCCAGTGGGGGGGGGGCAAATTCCACACCTGCCCGAGGCTTGCCGTTGGGGGGGCAATGCCCCCTCTTGTTCCCACACCTATGCATAAAACAGTTTACTTATTTAATGCTTGATCCTTCTGTTTTAACTCACGTGATTAAGAGCTGATGATTAGACCCTTTGTGTAGTTAATAGTTTACCTGAAGCCTTTTAAACCAGTAGATAATAAACAAAACACAAGCCCCGACTCAGTCTGTTGTGGGAACCACATTCCTTCCCACATTTTAAAAATTGTTGCAACCTTAACCCACTACATTGTTAGGCCTCCTTCCCCAAATATTACACAGTTGTTTAAAGGCACACTCCAGGATACTCTTAGGGTTTGGCTACACTTGCAGCTGTACAGCGCTGGGAGTTACAGCTGTCTTTGTATAGCTGTGTAGGAAAAGCGCTGCAGTGTGGCCACACTGACAGCTGCCAGCGCTGCAGTGTGGCCACATTTGCAGCGGTGTTGGGAGTGGTGCATTACGGGCAGCTATCCCACAGAGCACCTCTTCCCATTCTGGCGCCGTGGGTTGTGGGAAGGGGGCGGAGGGTGTGGGTCATTCTGCTTCCTGTCCCAACGCCCCGTGATGCATCGCTTCACATCCCAGCAATCCCTGTCTTTCCGTCCATGTTTGGTACCATCTTGCATCTTTCAATGGTTTCTGTGCAGCGCGATTCTGTGTTCCGTTCTGGTCTGCGTGAAATGGAGCCCGAATTGCTGAGGAATATGCTGACGAGTCTTGTCAGCACATCACATTTGGCAGTTGAGCTATTCCTTAAGATCCAAAGTGACAGTGAGGAGTCCGATGATGATAGCAAGTCGCATAATGCGTTCGACACAAAATTGCTTGTGGCATTCACAGACATGCTCAGGACCGTGGAATGCCGCTTTTGGGCTCGGGACACAAGCACTGAGTGGTGGGATCACATCGTCATGGAAGTCTGGGATGACGAGCAGTGGCTGCAGAACTTTTAGATGAGAAAAGCCACTTTCATGGGACTGTGTGAGGAGATCGCCCCCACCCTGCGGTGCAAGGACACGAGATTGAGAGCTGCCCTGTCAGTGGAGAAGCGGGTGGCTATTGCAATCTGGAAGCTGGCAACTCCAGACAGCTACCGATCGGTCGTGAACCAGTTTGGAGTGGGAAAGTCGACCATTGGAATTGTGTTCATGCAAGTTTGCAGGGCCATTAATCGCATCCTGCTAAGAAGAACCGTGATTCTGGGGAACGTGCAGGACATTCTGGATGGCTTTGCACAAATGGGTTTCCCTAAGTGTGGAGGGACGATAGTTGGGACTCATATTCCTATTCTGGCACCACCCCACCTAGCATCCGAGTACGTTAATCGGAAGGGGTATTTCTCTATGGTTCTCCAGGCGCTTGTGGATCACTGTGGGCATTTCATTGACATTAACATAGGCTGGCTCAGAAAGGTGCATGACGCACGCATCTTTCAGAATATTGGCCTGTTCAGGAAGCTGCAGGCCGGGACTTTTTTTCCTAGACCAGAAGATCACATTAGGGGATGTCGAAATGCCCATTGTGATCCTTGGAGACCCCACTTACCCGTTAATGCGGTGGCTCATGAAACTGTACACAGGGAGCCTTGACGGCAGCAAAGAACGGATCAACTACAGGCAGAGCCTGTGCCGAATGACTGTGGAGTGTGCTTTTGGCTGTTTAAAGGGGAGCTGGCAATCTCTGTATGGGAAGCTGGACTTGGGGGAAAGCAGCATCCCCACGGTTATAGCCATGTGCTGTACTCTCCATAATATTTGTGAAGGGAAGGGGGAAAGATTCCGTCAGGCATGGAACTCCGAGGTTCAACGCCTGGAGGCTGAATTTGCACAGCCAGAGAGCAGGGCTACTAGAGAGGGCCAGCACAGAACTGCAAGGATTAGGGATGCCCTGAGGGAGGAATTTAAGGTTGATAACCAACAGTAATGTTTGGTGCCTTGCACCAGAGTGAAGTGCAGTGGTTACAATGTTAATAGGAATCTGTGTTTCCTAAACTGATTTGCAGTGCCTGTTTCTTTCCTGGGCTAAGGTGTCTTTAACTTTCTGCAATAATAGACTGTTTTCAAAGCCAAGAATTCATTTATTGAAAAGAAAATAACTTTACTGACAGACACACAACTTTTTGGGAATCTGAAAGGGCAAGGGGGTGGGGTGGGAAACTGTACAGTCACAGGTTTGAATATGTCCTCTCTGGAGCACTGTGCAATGACTGCTGCACTTCAGGATGGCTATACTGCATGGTGATGGGGGTTGAGTGCAGAGGGTAAGGGTGGTAGTTCTCAGGACTGCTTGGTGAACGTACAGGTGGTGTTGGAGGCAGCTGGTGGCGGTAAGAACCTGGATGCTGGGGAAGGGGGTTTTGAGCTGACCTGAGGGCACAAGGGAAAGAGCTTTGGGACAAGGGCGGTACGGTAGTGCTCTGCCTGCATGGCTATGAGCGCCTGGATAGAGTCCGCTTGGTGCTCCAGGATGCTTAGCAACTGCTTCATGCTTTTCTTCCTGTGAGCTGCGTTTTTCTTGCATATCCTGCTTTCCCTCTCCCTCCAGTCCTGCACTTTTTGATTCTCTGTGACAGATTGCTGCATCACGTCTTGCAGCATGTCTTTTTTGCTTTTTCATGGCTTCTTCTGGAGGTTTTGTAATCTCTCAGCCAGTGATAACACAGACAGCCGAGATCTCAAGGTTGCATCTGTAAAGGCAAAATGCAACACTTAACAGAGGCACCATTGTTTCAATCAGACAGAGTTTTTTGCCTGCATTTAAGGAGGGCACATTAACAGTCTTCGCAATAGCATAATTTTCCCGTCCCAAAGAGAGCGCACATAACCCACGGGAGCCCCGAAAAGGTGAGTAAGGGGCAATGATTGGTTCAGGGCTGTACTGGGGTTTCTGTGCATTGGGGAAAGCAAACACTTGCAGGGGGCACCGACAGGCGGCACCTACACTGAACACTATCCCAACATTTTCAACAGGAGTTTATCCTGGAAGATACCTCACTGCTGCGGGTCACCTGGGAAGGGGGAATGATTGGTTCAGGGCTGTACTGGGGTTTCTGTGTGTTGGGGAAAGCAAACACCTGCAGGGGGCACCTACACTGAACACTATCCCAACATGTTCCACAGGAAGTTATCCTGGAAGATATCTCGCTGCTGCAGGTCACCTAGGAAGCACGGGAGGGTCTTCTACTGCAATGCGGATTCCGCCCTGGCCCCTATGCAGCTTGCCTGTGTGCAGAAATGGTCCTCCCACCCCTCGCGGCACAGTGGCGCAGCCGCGTTAGCCTGACTGGGACAAGGACCACAGTGGCTCTCCCAATAAACCTGCGCAAGCGCATTGCCCACTCTCTGGCTGAAACTTTTGAAGAGATTACAGAGGCCGATTACCGCAACATGATAGACCACATCAATGCGCTGTTCCGCATCTAGGCATGCATGCATGCAGCCCTAACCTTCCTTCCTCTCCCGAAAAACTTCCATCCTGAAAATAAAAGCCGCTTACCGGGAACTCGCTCCTCTGTTTGTCCTCCACTAGGCACCGAATGCCGCGACTGGTTACCTTCCTGCTGGCTTGAGAAGAGCTCCTGGTTGCATGCCTCCTGGGACTCCGGGGTGTCTCCCCTCCACCCCAGTACCCTCACTCTCGCTTTCCTCCTCCCCCCACCCCACTCTGAAGTGTCCATTGTGGTCCTCGGAGTGGTGGTGGGGTCACCCCCAAGTATCGCGTCCAGCTCTTTGTAAAAACGGCAGGTCATGGGGGCAGCACCGGAGGAGCAGTTTCCCTCGCAGGCTTTGCAGTAGGCACTCCGCAGCTCCCTCACTTTAACCCTGCACTGCAGCGGATCCCGGTCATGGCCCCTTTCCATCATGGCCCTTGATATCTGCCCAAAGGTATCGTAATTCCTATGGCTGAAGCGTAGCTGGGACTGCACAGCTTCCTCCCCTCAAACACTGATGAGGTCCAGCAACTCGCTATTGCTCCATGCTGGGGCTCGTTTGCCACATGGAGGCATGGTCACTGATTGATTGCACTCCACACCTGGCTGAGCAAACAGGAAGGGGATTTTTAAAATTCCCGGGGCATTTAAAGGGTGGGTCTGACAGTTGGTCACCTGAGGCCAGGACAGCAGAGGTCAAACTGATGAGCAGAGTGGCTAGAACATGCATTCTGGGATACCTCCGAATACTTCTGGAGGCCAATAACAGTGCTTTTGGTGGCCACACTGGCCAAGCAGTGTTGCATCAGCAGCGCTATAGTCTTTATTCCTCTTGTCGAGGTGAAGTACAACCAGTGCTGTAGCCAGGGAGATACAGCGCTGTATGTGCTTTGCAAGTGTGGACGGTGAGTGAGTTGCAGCGCTATAAAGTCACCACCAGTGCTGCAACTCTCCAGCATAGCCAAGCCCTTAGTTAGTTTGGAACCAATAGCTAGATTTTTAAAAAAGTTTTAAAAACCTAAACCTTATCTTTTGGGGTTTGACCCCAACATGCACAAAAATGTAAAACAATGTCCGTGCCAAATCTATGCCTCTTCATACGTTACATAGTCTCAACCTAGGATGAGGTCAATCTTTCCGCACAGGTTTCAGCATCCTACCTGTGAAGGGCTTTGTGTAGCAAAAAAAAAGGTCACTAAAAAGGCAATGGATTTTTGTCCACCTTTGGAACCCGTAAGCACTTCCCACTTGGCACTTCCCAAACACGTACAAAAATGTAAATAGAACATGATAGGCCAACCAAATCCTCTTCTTTCTTTAATTATTCTCAAACTATGGTGACGACAACCCGTGAGCATTGGTTGTGTCTGCATACCTTCTGTGATTTTAGTGTAGCAAAACAAGTCACTCAAAAGGCATTGGGTCAATCAGACCCCATTTTAATTATGCAGGTATTCCAGCATCAGACAGTTTTTATTTTGAGGCAGCAGTTATATCATTATTTACATGAATCTTTTTCTTTTTATTATCACAGTTTCAGTGGTTTCTGTTTTTTCAAAAAATGTACCAAAAGGGTCTTGGGGATCCAGATAACGTTTGCCTTGTGCATCGTCAGTAGTCGTCCAGCAAATTGAGTTTCTTTGAAGAGAACAATGTCAAACTGATTTTCTGGGAAGCCTAGGAATGGTTTCTAGGCAAGCTACTGTTGTCAAGCTATATTTTCTGGCAAGCCCACACTTGACAGATGCTGTTGCTGGGGCAAAGACTCACTTGGGAAAAGAAATGTGAGATGTGTAAACACGACATAGTAGGAAGCATCCTTCACCTATTTGCTCCCTTTGTTCAAAGCAATAGGCCACTTACTGCCGCTTTGCTGCATTTGTGTCTTTTATATTGTTACTGTTGAGATCTATTGTCATGGTCTAACACGGGGTCAGTTAGGGTAGGTCCACAGCAATCACACACCTGCAGCAGCCCCCAGCAGCTGGCTCAGGCTGCGGGGCCGTAAAATTGCAGTGTAAACATTCAGGCTCAGGCTGGAGCCCAGACTCTGGGACTCTCCCCCTTACAGGGTCCCCCTGAGCCAAAATGTCTGGAAGAGTTGGTTACCCTGGAAGGAAAGTAACCGAAATCTCTGGAGTGAGTATAGTAAGGTGTGCCTTCCCTTGTACTCCTACAGTGCCATTGCAGGCTTGGTGCCTTGGAAGGGAGTCGGAATCAGCAACAATTAGCAGACTAAGGTAGCCTCTCCTGGGATCCCTTTAATAAAATAATAATGGTTAGCATCTATAAAGTGTTGCAAACCTTTACCTTCACTTCATCCTTGTGAGGCAGACAGACGCATTATTACGTCTATTCCTATTCCTACAGATGGGGAAACAAAGACATTATTAACTCTCCACACAGCAAACCAGTAGCAGAGGTAGGATTAAAATGCAATAGGCCCTTGTCATCCACCCACAGGCTTGTTCTAGTAGATCATATTGCATTTCACTTAGCACATTGAGGGTGCTCAAGACCTCATCAGAACAAGCTCTTCATTAGAAAAGTAAAGCCTCAAGAATGAAATCAGAACCATGAATTGTCTTTTAGTGGTGCTCCTAGAAGTTTCCATCTCACCTCTCTCTCACTCCTTCAAACAGCTTTACATAGGGCAAGCAGGATGAAAACTCCACCCCCTGGACAATTTAGAATACATGGCATCATGAAGATCAGCCATAATATCTCCAACAGTTTAGTGATGCTCCCTCCCCCAAGTACCAAATGTAAATGATGCAAAGCCCTCAATGTCTTCAAATGGGAGCTGAGGGAGCTCAGCACACCACAGGACCAGACCATTACAATGGCAGAAGGGTGGCTTCTGAAGATTTTCATTCTTAAGTATTCTAAAATAATAATTGTCTGCATGTGGCAGTGCTCATTCCATCCCATCATTCCAATAAAAAAAGTTAAAGAAAGGAAGAAGGACTAATTGAAAGGGTGGCTCCTCTGTAGAAAAACAAAACAGGGCTAGCTTAGCCCTCAACACAGGGTGGTGAATAAGCTGCTTTGTCCCAGGAGGCATGGTCCTCAGACACACCCCTCTGAGGCTCAGTCATCTTCCAAGTAACAATTTGTTGGCCTATACCAACAGCAGACAACAACACCTGCTGAGCCAGCTCAGATGCACAGGCCAGCTCATCAAATGAGAGAGCCAAGACTCCATTCCCTAATCATGTATATACAGGCCAATACATGGTGCTTTTTATGCTGCGTTTATGGTTATAATCTTGGAACCATACAGTCTCCAACAACAGAGATGTTTCTGTATTAACCAATATATAAACTCACGCCAACATCAATTATAAATTCCGACGTGGTGCCATCACTTTCACACTGCACTTTCCACCAGGACGTGATCAGAACAAATGCAAGTTTACAAGATGTTTCTTTGGTCCTCCCGGAATTGCTGTTTATTCAGAGCACAAAAAGTACTTTTTGGACAGTGTTATTTTATTCATTTATGGAAAGAAATATAGGCGTGTCAGTATTTTTACATGCAGGGCCCCTTCTTACAGTCCTCACTGACACAAAATTTCTGTTGGTATGAATGAAAAGGGAATAAAAGTCTGCACAATAAATATTTTGGAGAATATTTTAGTTCCAGCTGGAGTTATTCTTATTAGGGGTTTTCCATATTCATTCATTTTCCTGTGTAAGAGCTAAATATTTTTCTTGCTACTCACCAGCCTATGTCCAGTCAATTTCCGTAAATAAATTTAAAAAAGGTGTGAATTTTGTGGAGCTAAAGGAAACCACACAAGCAAAAAGTATGATACAGGCATCCTGATAACAGTTATACAAATCAAAGTCATAACTAATGGGAAATATGCAAAATGGGAATATCCAATATTATTCCCCCAGGAAAGAGTCCTTAGTCAGATCGTTAGCTAGTCTAAATCATCATGGCTCCACTGAAGTCAACAGAGCTATACTGACGAATAGTAGGTGAGGATTTGGCCCTCACTATGTCTGTCTGAAACATTTACTTTTTGTAGTTAGTTTTGATACGATAAACAACTAGAGAAGGCAATATTTAGCAGCAAAATATGTCTTTTCTTACAGCTTCTACATACCTGATACTGATTATAGTTCCAACTCTTTAATTAGCAAAAGGCAGCTTGATCCTCAAATAAAATACACATATTTGGTATATTGGGCAGATAGCTTGTAGCAGCAAAGGGAATAAAGGGAACAAGAATACTGTGCACTTACATACGGCTTTCCACCGGAGCATCTGAAAAGTACTTTTACAAATATTAATGCATTCTCTCTCTTAACAGGCAAATGAGGTAGGTAAGTATTATATTCTGGTTATAGATGGGAAAACTGAAGAAGCGGAGAGGTGTGAAGTGGCTTGCCCAGGATTAGAGAGCCACATAGGTTGCTGTACTATCCACCAAGTCACTAAGGAACTAGTATCAAATGGGGCTCTGACATCTCATCATTTCCTAAAATAGCATAAATATATTCGCAGAAAAGAGGCCTGATCCAATACCCATTGAAATCAGTTGGAGTCTTTCCATTTATTTTTGTGGGCTTTGAATCAGGCCCAAAATGAGCACCCAGCTGCCACAATGAAGAAGCTTACCAAAGAGTTTTTTGGGGAAGCTATTGTCGCAACCTGCAAGGAACTTGGAAGGAACAGGGTGCAAGAGGGGAGACTTTGGAGGAGGCAGTCTGTGTGCATATGGCTAGAATGCTGCGTGAAGTCGCAACATCTCTTTTTTTTTGCTTGAGGCGGCAAAAAAGTTAGAGCCGGCCCTGGCAGCAGCGCAGCTGTATCAGTACAGCTGCAATCCTGCACCGCTGTACTTATTGACATGGCCTTTAGAGATGCAGAGTAGGTGAAACTCATTCCTCTAGAGAAGCCCAGCACAAGGATTAATGTAGTACTTTAGTGCCTCTTATACCCTCAGTTTAGGCTTAAATTGCTGTGTGTTAATCCTCTGCACAGGGGTGAATTTCAAGCAGAAAAAGTGTACAGTCACAAAGGGCTGAGTACTCTACTGCGCTCCTTATTTTATATTTCAACAGGCCAAGCTATTTGAATAGCTGGCCATACATACAGTCTGAAAACTAGCTATATGTTCTGTGTATGCTGTAGATTAAAAAGAGTCCTAATACAGGGCCTCTCATTCAATGGGATGGAGGAGCCTAAGCCTCTAAGTCACTTTTGAAAATGGGAATTCGGCTTGATCTCCCCACTGTTTCTTTTTTTTATAAGTGTGACTATTTTGGTTAGCTGTGCAATTTTGTTACTGATAATAATTATATTACTTCAACTCCTACTGTGGATGCAGTTATACCAGCATAAAGGCGCATTATTACCAGTATAACTGCATCCACACTGTGTGCGTGTGGGGGGAGAGGAAGGGTGTTGTACCTATTCAACTGTACTGGTCTAGATAAAGCAGTATAACTTTTGTGTTTCAACAAGTTCTTAGGGTCCTAAGACCCAGATACTCAAAGGAATTTAGGTGCCTAACTTAAATTGAAATTGATGGAAGTTAGGTGCCTAAACACCTTTCATGATGTGGGCCCTAAATCACTTAGGCACTTTTGGAAATTTTACCATTAGCCTTTGCAAATCATTCAGGAACTGCTTCTGGTTTCTGAAAAATATATTTATTTTTCACTAACTGACATCTAGTATATTAACAATTTTTAGTCTAAAGGTTGTTTACAAACTGTTTAATTCAGCTATTCACTATTCATTATTCATGCTGACTGTTTAAAGTCACATGGCATTATCTCGGCTTCTTGATTTTCTGACTGAAACATCTTAACGTGGAAAATAATGAATAGTGAGTTATAATAAAAGTAACAAAGCGAATAAAGAATAACAAATGCTCTTGTTCACATACAAATAGGTATTTATACGAAGGACAACCATTCCTAAAACATACACACAAGCAAAATCCGATCAGCAACAAATGTTCATAAACTGTGCATTACGAACAACTATTGAAGAGTGGTTGACTTGAACAAGAATTCAGCATGTGTGTTAATGTTAGCAAATACTGTACTGCTGTATTCAGCCCGCTTCTCGGCACCAGTGTCATAGAACTCTAGGATAAAGTGACTCCAGTGTTGGAAGTCTGTGGTAGTAGAGGCTCATGCAAGTTTTAAAGGTGGTATTACAAAGTACAATATGAGGCTAGCAAACAGGTGATGTCACAAGAATGAAGGTAATATCTGTGGCCTATTTCCAGGCATTTACAATTACAAAGCACAACTCTACCACAGGACAGAACAACCTCATGCCAGACTTGTGCAAAAATTGCAGTATCAGACTTTGCAGCGTCATCTAGTTATTCTTATGAATAATGGTATCTGCCATCTGAACATCTTTAAAAGGGATAGTCAGCAGCTCTTACTTATCCATGGTAATATAGATTTAAACAGGCATCCTACACCCTAAGTTGTAAAGAAGTCTGAAGGATGCACATATGCTATAACTTTTAAACAAGTTTTGCCAGTCAGGAATATGGATGCCGCCAACTTCATTTGTACCCACACACCCAATTAGTATTCTGTTAGCAACAAGGTTGCCAACCGTGCCTTATTACATGGCGTGTTCCTTGTTTTTTCTCATCTCTGGACAAGATCGGGAGTTGCTGAGTGCTGCAAAAAAGCAGCAAGAAAAACCTTTGGCGAATGTAGGTGAGTACTGCTCATTATTAATTAATTAATAACAGTAATAATATCTGGAGGAGGGGTGGGGCAGGGGTGCTAAGAGAATAGGCCCTTATTTTTAAAATACGTCGGCAACCCTAGTTAGTAATCATGGCAGCTTGCAGTGTTTTTCCCTTGGCAGAGAAACTGACACATGGTTGTCATTCCCTAACCCATCCGGCACACTGTTGTTTTGCAAGGGAGGCAGGAATCTCTAACCATGCCTGATATTTTAACCAAAGTCCCTTCTGTGGATCACAGAGTTCATATGGATCACAGCCCCAGCTGCTGGCTTATGGACATGTCCTTCAGGCACTCTGACCCCTGTTGAAGAAGTGTGGGTTAGTGGCCTAGAATTTCTGAGAATGCAATGACACAAGCAAGGTCAGGCACCCTGATATAGGTAATTACTCAGACATGTTGTGACAAAGATACCATATGGACACAACTCCACTGTGTTCGTTCTGAGTTAGAGGAGAGCATCGTGACCTGGTTACAAAAAAATATGGTTAGTGCTTGTAGGATAGACAGGGCCTAAGTGATAAAGCTCTTGTGAGTGCAGCAAAGAAGGATATAAGGACCCTATCATAGAATCACAGAACTTGAAAGGTCATCTAGTCCAGTGCCCTGCACTCGTGGCAGAACTAAGTATTAGCTAGACCATCCCTGACAAGTGTTTGTCCAACCTGCCCTTAAAAATCTCCAATGATGGAGATTCCACAACCTCCCTAGGCAATTTATTCCAGTGCTTAACTACCCTGATAGTTAGGAAGTTTTTCCTAAACGTCCAACTGTAACTGCCCTTGCTGCAATTTAAGCCCATTGCTTTTTCTCCTATCTTCACAGGTTAAGAAAAACAATTTTTCTTCCTCCTCCTTGTAACAACCTTTTACATACTTGAAAACTGTTATGTCCTCTCTCAGTCTTCTCTTCTCCAGACTAAACAAACCCAATTTTTTCAATAATCCCACATAGTACATGTTTTCTAGACCTTTAATCATTTTTGTTGCTCTCCTCTGGACTTTCTCCAATTTGTCCACATCTTTCCTGAAATGTGGTGCCCAGAACTGGACACAATACTCCAGTCGAGGCCTAATCAGCATGGAGCAGAGTGGAAGAATTACTTCACATGTCTTGCTTACGTCACTCCTACTAACACATCCCAGAATGTTTGCTTTTTTTTGCAACAGGGTTAGGTTACACTGTTGACTCATATTTAGCTTGTGGTCCCTAAGACCCCTTTCCACAGTACTCCTTCCTAGGCAGTCATTTCCCATTTTGTATGTGTGCAACTGATTGTTCCTTCCCAAGGGGAATACTTTGCATTTGTCCTTATTGAATTTCATCCTATTTACTTCATACCATTTCTCCAATTTCTCCAGATCATTTTGAATTTTAATCCTATCCTCCAAAACACTTGCAACCCTTCTCAGTTTGGTATTGTCCGCAAACTTTATAAGCGCACTCTGTATGCCATTATCTAAATCATTGAGAAAGAACCAGACTCAGAACCGACCCCTGAGGGACCCCGCTCATTATGCCCTTCTAGCTTCACTGTGAACCACTGATAACTACTCTTTGGGAATAGTTTTCCAACCAGTTTTGCACCACCTTATAGTAGCTCCAGCTAGATTGCATTTCTTTAGTTTGTTTATGAGAAGGTCATGTGAGACCGCACCTGACCCTCCTTATTTGCACCCCCTCAGGCTGAGAAGCAGCTAATTAAATATGACACAAATGAGGCTGGTCCCATTTCCCCTTAAAAAGGCCAGTCACACTGTGCCAGACACCATTGCAAGAAATACTAGCTTTATTTCACTGCCATGTGTTTTCTTAATCCAATGAAACAAACACAATAGATGGATCTCACAGAAAAAGATTTGTCTCAAGTACCTTTCTCAATAGACCATCTGATCATTACACTATGAAAGAATATACTGTTTTAGCAAGAAGAAAACTTAGGAGTAAATGTAACAGCTACTTACCAGCTAGAAAGAGTAGAAGATGCAGCAAACAGAAAGCAGTTACTAAGTACCCATTTTAGGTCTGTAACTGTTTGCCTCTGTCAAATTTAAAGGGCCGCCCCAAAAAGACATTCTGGGGAAAAAGTTCATATGAAAGGGCAATATTGCATTGAGGAAAACAGAAGGCCAATGTGATTGCCACATCTGTGTTTACACTTCTAAGTTTCATCACAAAAGTTTGCCAGGATAATAGGCAAAAATTATAGGGCCTGCTCCTGTGAAGTGTTGAGGGTGGTGAATATGGAGTAGCTATAGCATAATCCAAGAATACTGAGCTGTAATAATTTTATAAATAGTGTGAGAAACTTGGTCAGTGAGGTAAAGTTACTATACAGTTATACTGTGTTTTGAGACTTTCTTCTATGAATATATAGGGGCTTAATAAGGAGCAACCAGAAAAACAAGTAGGAAAGCAACACAATGGCTATAGATAAGCTACCTCCCAACAAACACTTTAGAGACAATTACAAGACAGGGACTGAACTTTTAGCACTGAATATGCTACTTCCAGGCTCCAGTCCAAACGTACACAGCTGTTTTGGCAATGCTGGGACCCTAGAGATCTAATTGACACTGAACAGTTAAGAGGATTCTCTGGAAAGAAGTGGGGAATGTGTAATGCATGAGCTGTTTCTGAGGAACTGAGATGGAACACAGACAGATCCTGTGGCAACATCTGAAGCAGTTGTCTTCCGATATTTCCTGTCTTTCAGGGAATGGTCAACTTTAAGGAAAGACAGGCATGAGTACAGACTATTTATTGTTTAAAGATCTGTTTTTTCTGAAATGCTCTAGTTCTAAATACAGTCCTTTGTTTTAAGAAGGTGGACTACTGACTGCATGCTACCTGTCTTAGCTCCTGGAAGGAACAGAACTGCAGGTACTGATCAAAACTCAGGCCTGCTGGGCATAGGCGCCGACTTCCCTCTGCCCCATGGATGCTGAACCCCTCCCCTGCCCCTGGCACCACCCTCACCACACCCCAATTCCAGCCCCTTCCCCCAAGTCCCCGCCTGTACTCCGCCACTTTACCGCCTCATCCCCAGAGCGCACCGCATCGCCACTCCTTCCCTCTCCCTCCCAGAAAGTTCTAAGTGCCGCCAAACAGCTTTTAGGTGGCAGGCAGATGCACTGGAAGGGGGAGGAGCAGGGAAAATGCGCTGGGGGGGGAGAGGAGGCGGCGGTGAGAAGGGCGTGGGGACAGAGGGAGCTTGGTAGCTGGTGGGTGCAGAGCACCTGCTAATTTTTCCTCATGAGTGCTGCAGCCCCACAGCACCCATGGAGTTGGCACCTTTGCTGCTGGGGTAATCATGGTTAGCACCTGGGGACTGCAGCCCAGGACTGAATCTGAGAGTGGGAGAATCATGTGATTTCCACCCCACTCCTCCCCAAGAGAGGTGACAGCTTGTGAGATGAAACCTGAGTTGAGGTGTGCTCAAAGGGCACATCTACGCTGCAATAAAAGACTCGTGGCATGGCGAGGGCTGGCCCACATCAGCTGACTGCGGCTCAGGCTGCATGGCTAAAAATTGCAGCACAGACATTTGGGCTCAGACTGGAGCCCAGGCTCTGAAACCCTGTGAGGGGGGTGGGTCTCAAAACTTCAGCTCCAATCCAAGCCCGAATGTCTACAATGCAATTTTTAGCCCCATGAACCTGTGTCAATTGACCTGGGTTCCGAGACTCATTACCACAGGATTTTTACTGTGGTGCAGACATACCCAAAGAGACAAGGAGGGGTCAGAGGAGCAGTTAGCCTAGTCACTGTAACACTGAGCACTCTTCTTATTACTACAAAAAGCCTGGGGAAATGGCAATGTTCTGTCCTTCCAATGTGACTTTCCAAACTTGTGATTATCATAGAATCATAGGACTGGAAGGGATCTCAAGAGGTCTTCTAGTCCAGTCCCCTGCACTCAAGGCAGGACTAAGTATTAGCTAGACCATACCTGACAGGTGTTTGTCCAACCTGCCCTTAAAAATCTCCAATGATGGAGATTCCACAGTCTCCCTAGGCAATTTATTCCAGTGCTTAACCACCCTGACAGTTAGGAAGTTTTTCCTAATGTCCAACCTAAACCTCCCTTGCTGCAATTTAAGCCCGTTGCTCCCAGTCCTATCCTCACAGGTTAAGAACAATTTTTCTCCCTCCTCCTTTTAATGACCTTTTATGTACTTGAAAACTGTTATGTCCCCTCTCAGTCTGTTCAAACTGAAACCAGAAACCAACAAAGCATTGATGTTATTCAGGCAACAGTTGGTGGTAAGTAAATGAGTCTGATTGTCCTTGAGTTCCACCGAGGGTGACCAAATGAGATGAAGAAAATAGTGGGACACATGGGGACAGGGTGAGCAAAAAAAAAACACAAGTGCTGCCGATGGAGCGCACACACACAAAAAAAAACAGCAAGTGCTGCCGGCGGAGCTAAATATCAGACATCTGGTCACCCTAGTGAAGCTCCATTCATTTCCATATAGCTACTCTAATGAAAACTGGAGTAGTGGTGTGGAGAATCACACTCAATGTGTGTCTTGTGTAAGTGGTTTCTATTAATCTTATTTAAGTTCATGAATGTTTGCCCTTTTCTTTTTCAGTTGATGCATGGTTTCCATTAGCTTCTGAATCATAGAGACTGTTTTCAATTTCTGAAGGCTGCAGATTTCCATCTCTTACCCTAGAAACTGTTTCAGTGGTTTGCTTTTTTTCCAACTGCCTCTGATTTTCTCTGAAAATAACAAGACGAACTAGCTTTTATTGGCTGTGACAGGATGTGAGAAATCTTCAAAAGATATAAGCAGTTCGTGCTCACAGTCATGTGAAACATGGCCCAATTTCTTGTTAAATCTGTGGAAGAAGACTGTGGAGTCAAATCTAAAGTACTTGAAAGTTTTCTAGTACTTGGCTTTAACATTCCAGTTTAGGCTAGGGTTGAGAAAGTCCAGAGATGCAAAGTTTACAGCTGGATCCAATTCTGGAATCAGGGCCGGCTCTACTGTTTTCGCCGCCCCAAGCAGCGTTCCAAATTGCCACCGCGGACGGTGAGGGCAGTCCATGTGCCATTAGGGTGGCATGCGCATGACTCTACTTTCCCCTTGGTCCTGACCTGCTCCTGCCACCCGCACGCCCCCGCTCTCCCAGGCCACACCACTGACCTGCCAGGACCGAGCTCGAGCTCCCCCCCTACAAACTTTCGGAAATCCCCCACCCCACCCGCTCAGTGTCGTTACAACTCGTCTGACCGGCGCACCCGGCCACAGGAGGAACGTTCCGGCTTCAGGAAGGGGGCAGGGAGTGGTACCTGGCCCCCAGGGGGAGCTACACAGGGGTAACACATGTTCCCCACCCCTCCCCCCGTCAGGCCCAGGCCACCCAAGAGGACACCTCTCCCTCCAGCCGCACCCAGGCCAGGCTGACCCATTACTCTGCGAGGCTGCCATGGGACGGCCCCAACCGGAAGCTCACAGGTGCTACCCGAGTTACACGGGACCCCGGCACTCTCCCAACTGAGCTGTGGCCGAGCACTGGTGCATGTGGAGTGTCCGCACTCCTATCTCCTCGGGCTCTGCTCAGCCCGCTGGGGTTGGCTCAGGAGGAGCCGGCTCTGAACCTGGCCCCAGACCCCACTGGGCTGGATGCTTGCAACTGCCTATGGCAGGGGTATTGTGCTAGGCTCTGCAGCCTCCACTGCTGGCCACCAGGGCCGGCTCTACTGTTTTTGCCCCCAAGCAGCGTGCCGAATTGCCACCGCTGACGGCAGGGGCAGTCCGTGTGCTGTTAGGGCGGCATGTGCATTTCTGCGGTGGCGGCAAATCGGCAGCAGCTTCTATCTTCAGCTGGAAGACAGAACCTGCGCCACCGCAGACAGCTGAACAGAGAAACTGCCACTGAATTGCCGCCACCACAGAAACGCGCAAGCCGCCCTAATGGCACACGAACTACCCCTGCCATCTCTGGCGGCAATTCAGCGTGCTGCTTGGGGGCAAACACACAGGGACTGCTGCGCCTTGTAGATTGCCGCCCCAGGCACCTGCTTGAGATGCTGGTGCCTGGAGCCGGCCCTGTCTGGAATTCTCCTAAGGTCACAATAAATATAACTTCAGTTCCAGTATTTATTACTGTTAGGAATCACTTAAACTTGCCTTTTTTAAATATAAAAGATGACTCAGTGATTTATTCCTCAGCAGAGGGCCTTGCATCTAAAAACAAAGCTATGGACAGAGGAAATTAAAAAAAAAAAAAAAAGCAGAGCACTTGTCAGGCTTGTTTCAATCTTGCTTTCACTTTTTTCCTATATATAATTACTAATTATTCTTTGGCCCTTTTAATTTGAGAAGGAAACAGAATGGATCTACATCCACCACCTCATTGTATGTTCCTTATCTCACACACTCTCTCTCTCGCTCTCTCTCACACACACACACACACTTCCTTCAGTCTTTCTTCTAGTTTTGATTTGAGAGAGGTTCTCACCATATGAAATTAACTTTGATTTGTAGTTAAGATGAAAGTAAAGGTGAGATGCATTCAAAACTCATGTTTTTTCCCCCCACAAAAATATCAGAGATCTGTCCAGCTCAGGAACCTTTAAGAAACAAAATTAATTTGAGGTTTTTTAACAAAACCCACAGAAGCGTTGTCTATGTTGTTCATCTAGCACATCGTGGCCAACATGTGGTTTTTTCCTCAGTAGGTGTTCCTAGACATTACCATGGTATAACTAATAATAGTATACTTTTCAGGGCACTGAGGAGGTTCTGTGATTAAAGTTTTGCACAGGTCTACTTACAAACATGCCAGTCAGTACCCCATATGAGCTATTGTCCCCAGGAAACTAAACATTGGCCACCTTAATACACTTAAAACCACCTTCACCAAACAAGGACACTGACCCCTGTTTTTTGCCCTATGACTGCAGGGGTATTAATGGTCCACTTCACCTTGAGTGGTCCTCTAGAATGTGTGTTAACGACTTATGCTAAATCATCTGTTTCACCTTGTAGTTAGCTGCGATGCTCTGAGTACCTCTCTCAGACCTGAAGAAAAGCTCTATGTTGCTCAAAAGTCTCTCTCTTTCACCAGCAGCAGTCGGTCCAATACAAGATATTACCTCATCCATCTTGTCTCTCTAATATCCTAGGACTAACACGGCTACAATAACATTCCAGATTGTCCATAGTGGCACAAATCCTTTGCAAAACCTCTAGCAACACTATGTAATAAGGTGCTCAGCTCTTCTGCTATATGGCATCAAACTGTTAACTGGCCGGTTGGTGTTTGCAGGAGAAGGAACAGACAGTAAGGTTAACAGTTTTTTCTGCAGGTAAAGGCAAAGCTTGAAAGGAGAAGTATTGATAACCATCTGCCAAGTCCCATTAAGTTATCTACGCTCCCCAGTGGACAAAGAATTCATTCTTCAGAAAGAAAACTATTTACGTAATATGAGATGCATATATGAAAAGAGGTTCAATTTCTAGCTCTGCCACAGACTTCCTGTGTGACGCTGGGCAAGTGACTTAATCTTGGTATCAGTTCCTCAGCTGTAGAATACAAGTGACAACTTCTTTACCACCCAGGGGAGTTGCAATGACACTTCCATTGATCTTTGAGGTGCTCAGGTACTAAAGTCATGGAAGCCATATAATTTGTAGACACAAAGGTATGTCTATACACAGCAACTAGACACCTGCAGCTGACCTGTGTCATCTGACTCGGGCTTTGGCTGTTTCATTGCTGTGTAGATATTCGGGCTCAGGCTGGAGCCCAGAATCCAAGGACCCTGTGAGTTGGGGAAGTCTACACGGCAGTAAACTGCAATAAAACACCTGCAGCTGGCCCAAGTCTGGACATCTACACTGCAATTTTATAGCCTCACAGCCTGAGCCCAGCAAGCCAGAGTCAGCTGACACAGGCCAGCTGCAGGTGTTTTGTTGTAGTGCCACTATACCCTAAGGGTCTGTCTACTCAGCAATGTAAGCCTAGGATTAGTGTGACTCAAGTCAGCTGACCATAGGTTAGAGAACGCAGGGCTTGAGTGTCTACATTAATTGCTAACCCTACGTTAAGAATTTTCTAACCCAGTCTTGAACCTGAGGCTGGCATACTCTGAAGCATGCAGATCCAGGTCAAACCAACCATATCTCAGACTCCCTAGTACCCTCCCAAAATGTGACCACTCTCACTCTTTGGTGATGGTACACTGTGGGAAAACTTGACCCTCCACTCTGCACATTACGGCAAGGTTGTACAGCCCGCCAACACAGCCTGCCAGGCAGTATTTTGGTCTGTGCACTCCAGTTACTGGAGCCAGTAACATGGAGATAGTGCCTTTTGAAGAACTCTTTCTTGCTTGATCCTTCGCTCCTGTGTCAGGAAGGAGGCAAATCTCCCATCAGATGCTGGTGGACATTTTGGAAGCATTTTCTCCCCCACCAAAGGCACCAGACAGAGCTTATGGTGGAGTAAGGTGAAGAGGAAAGAGGTAAGACATGGCAGACAAACTCACTGATACTGTTCATGACACATGGTACGGCCGCTGATGCCCCCTATATAATTAGCATTTCTGGAGCAGGGCCCTAGGCACAGAGGCATCACATCATCTTGCAGACCTGGCATGACCAATAGTAGGTAAAGAACTTTCACATGAAGAAAGCTACATTTCTGGAGCTTCGCTGGAGTGTCGGGGCAAGCTTCTCGTGTACAAATATATGAATGAGGTCACCATTGCCAGTCTGGAAGTAGGTTGCTATACCCCTCTGGAAGCTGGCTACCCCCAAACTGCTATGAGTCCATTGCCAACCACTGTGGTGCTGGAAAGTTGAATGGAGGTAAAATGGTGGCCGAGATTTCTGAGGCAATCGGGCGTGAGGGCATAGAAGATATTCCTGAGGTAACTGCTGGTTTTGAGAGAATGGGATTTCCAAATGCAACAGGGCCGTTGATGAGACTCAGCTGCCCATAGTTTACCCTCCTCAAGGAGCACACGTCTACATAAATGGCAAAGGGTACTATGCCATTGTTATACAGGTCCTTTTGGCTTGGCTTATGAAACCACACTCTGATTTCAGAGGCCCTGGCAAAAGATGGTTTAATTCCATTCTCAGCAGGTGTAGAATGGTTGTTGAATGTGCTGTTGGCAAGGCACCATCCACACTCATTGGCTACGTGCTCAGCACAGTGCCCAGCACCCACTCAAACTCCTCATAAAACAGACATAATGTTAGTGAGTTATGGTTCTTCTCCCTGGTTTTCCTGTACTCAGTCTTGAGCCACTTAATCTGCTCCCTGTGCTAGTCAGGTACATTTTCAACGCTGTCGGTCTTCACCGTTTGCTGA
The DNA here is from genome assembly GCF_003597395.2 of Chelonoidis abingdonii. Lineage (NCBI taxonomy): Eukaryota > Metazoa > Chordata > Testudines > Testudinidae > Chelonoidis > Chelonoidis abingdonii. The sequence continues at coordinate 167,661,078 of NC_133769.1, read as the reverse complement.
TATGAATGATCATTCCTGTACTCTTACTGAAGTGCACTGTTTTGCCGGCCTCGCACCAGAGAATTACCAAAATCTGGCATCTGACCATGAAGCAGCGCACTTTGAAAAAGATTTCTTGTCGTCAGTGTCCATTACAAACACAGAAGGCTCTTTGATGGTGTGTTGCACCTTGGTGGTCAGAAGACAAGGGAAGGGTTAAATACTGACTCACTGAGCAGCTGTATTACTCCACTGGGGGTTGCTTCCATTTTCATAGAATTATAAACTTTAAGGTCAGAAGGGACCTTTATGATCATCTAGTCTGACCTCCTGCACAATGCAGGCCACAGAACCTCACCCACCCACTCCTGTATCAAACCTGTGTCTGAGCCATTGAAGTCCTCAAATCATGGTTTAAAGACTTCAAGGTGCAGAGAATCTTCCAGCAAGTGACCCGTGCCCCATGCTACAGAGGAAGGCAAAACAAAAAACAAAAAACCAGGGCTTCTGCTAGTCTGCCCTGGAGGAAAATTCCTTCCCAACCCCAAATATGGCGATCAGCTAAACCCTGGGCATATGGGCAAGACTCACCAGCCAGACACCCAGGAAAGAATTATCTGCAGTAACTCAGATCCTACGCCATCTAACATCCCATCACAAGCCACTGGGCATATTTACCACTAGTAGTCAAAGACCAATTAATTGCCAAAATTAGGCTA